>NW_018396404.1:220360-253372 GCF_000003195.3 Sorghum bicolor
GCAAACTGTGCACCTATCGTGCATGAAGATTAGAACTATCTCCAAACAGACAGAACCAAGATTCCATTATGCTATCCGAGCCTATGGTGCACAAACCATGCACCAATCTTGCACCTAAACTAACACTGTCTCCAAACAGATTGAAGCAAGATTTCATATGACACACATGATCTAGGAGTTCTATCGCGTGCGTCCAAATTGATTTCTGAGAATATGGTATGTTCCATGCAAACCGTACACCTATCTTGCGTCAAGATTAGCACTATCTCCAAACAGATCGAACCGACCTTCCACTTGAGCCTCTTCACCTAGGATTATCATCGAGTGCTTGCATAATGGTTTCTGAGCCTATGGTGCATTATGCGCAAACCATGCACCAATCTTGCACCTAAACTAACACTGTCTCCAAACAGATTGAAGGGAGATTCCATATGACACACATGATCTAGGAGTTCTATCGGGTGCGTCCAAATTGATTTCTGAGAATATGGTACGTTCCATGCAAACCGTACACCTATCTTTCATCAAGATTAGCACTATCTCCAAACAGATCGAACCGACCTTCCACTTGAGCCTCTTCACCTAGGATTATCATCGGGTGCTTCCATATTGGTTTCTGAGCCTATGGTGCATTATGCGCAAACCATGCACCAATCTTGCACCTAAACTAACACTATCTCCAAACATATTGAAGCGAGATTCTATATGACACACATGATCTAGGACTTCTATCGGGTGCGTCCATATTGATTTCTAAGAATATTGTACGTTCCATGCAAACCGTACACCTATCTTTCATCAAGATTAGCACTATCTCCAAATAGACCGAACTGAGCTTTCACTTGAGCCTCTTCACCTAGGAGTACCATCGGGAACTTACACAACGATTTTTGAGCCTATGGTGCACTGGGCACAAACCATACAACTATCTTGCATCGAAACTAATACTATCTCCAACTGGATCGAAGCGAGATTCCATATGATACACTTCATCTAGTAGTTCCATCGGTTGCATCTACAGTTCCATCGGGTTTGTCCAAATTGATTTCTCAGCATATGGTATGTTCCATGCAAACCGTGCACCTATCATGCATCAAGGTTAGAACTATCTCCAAATAGACAGAACCAAGATTCCACTTGAGCCTCTTTACCAAGGAGTACCATCGTGTGCGTCCAAAATAGTTTCTTAGCCTATAGTGCATTACGCACAAACCGTGTACCTATCTTGCACCGAAACTAACACTATCTCCAAAGAGACCGAAGTGAGATTCTATATGACACACGTCATCTAGGAGTTCCATTGGTTGCTTCCAAATATATTTCGATGCAAATGGTACGTTCCATGCAATTTGTGCACCTATCTTGCATCAAGATTAGCACTATCTCCAAACAAAAGCAAACTGAGCTTCCGCTTGAGCCCCTTTACCCAGCAGTATCATCGGGTGCATCCAAAATGGTTTCTTAGGCACAAACTGTGTACCTATCTTGCACCAAAACTAACTCTGTCCCCAAACAGACCGAAGCGAGATTCCATATGACACATGTTATCTAGGAGTTCTATTGGAGTGCGTCCAAATGGATTTCTTAGCATATGGTATGTTCCATGCAAACCGTGCACCTATCTTGTATCAATATTAGCACTATCTCCAAACAGATCGAACCGACCTTCCACTTGAGGCTCTTCACCTCGGACTTTCATCGGGTGCTTCCATAATGATTTCTGAGCCTATGGTGCATTATGCGCAAACCATGCACCAATCTTGCACCTAAACTAACACTTGAAGCGAGATTCCATATGACACACATGATCTAGGAGTTCTATCGAGTGCGTCCAAATTGATATCTAAGAATATCGTACGTTCCATGCAAACCGTACACCTATCTTTCATCAAGATTAGCACTATCTCCAAACAGACCGAACCGAGCTTTCACTTGAGCCTCTTCACCTAGGAGTACCATCGGGAACTTCCACAACGGTTTCTGAGCCTATGGTGCACTGGGAACAAACCATGCACCTATCTTGCACCGAAACTAATACTATCTCCAACTAGACTGAAGCGAGATTCCATATGATACACTTCATCTAGTAGTTCCATCGGGTGCATCTACAGTTCCATCGGGTGTGTCCAAATTGATTTCCCACCATATGGTATGTTCCATGCAAACCGTGCACCTATCGTGCATGAAGATTAGAACTATCTCCAAACAGACAGAACCAAGATTCCATAATGGTATCCGAGCCTATGGTGCACAAACCATGCACCAATCCTGCACCTAAACTAACACTGTCTCCAAACAGATTGAAGCAAGATTCCAAATGACACACATGATCTAGGAGTTCTATCGCGTGCGTCCAAATTGATTTTTGAGAATATGGTATGTTCCATGCAAACCGTACACCTATCTTGCGTCAAGATTAGCACTATCTCCAAACAGATCGAATCGACCTTCCACTTGAGCCTCTTCACCTAGGATTATCATCGGGTGCTTCCATAATGGTTTCTGAGCCTATGGTGCATTATGCCCAAACCATGCACCAATCTTGCACCTAAACTAACACTGTCTCCAAACAGATTGAAGCGAGATTCCATATGACACACATGATCTAGGAGTTCTATCGGGTGCGTCCAAATTGATTTCTGAGAATATGGTACGTTCCATGCAAACCGTACACCTATCTTTCATCAAGATTAGCACTATCTCCAAACAGACCGAACGGAGCTTTCACTTGAGCCTCTTCACCTAGGAGTACCATCAGGAACATCCACAACGATTTCTGTGCCTATGGTGCACTGGGCACAAACCATGCAACTATCTTGCTCCGAAACTAATACTATCTCCAACTGGATCAAAGCGAGATTCCATATGATACACTTCATCTAGTAGTTCCATCGGGTGCATCTACAGTTCCATCGGCTTTGTCCAAATTGATTTCTGGGCATATGGTATGTTCCATGCAAACCGTGCACCTATCTTGCATCAAGATTAGAACTATCTCCAAACAGATAGAACCAAGATTCCACTTGAGCCTCTTTACCAAGGAGTACCATCGTGTGTGTCCAAAATAGTTTCTTAGCCTACAGTGCATTAGGCACAAACCGTGTACCTATCTTGCACCGAAACTAACACTATCTCCAAAGAGACCAAAGTGAGATTCTATATGACACACGTCATCTAAGAGTTCTATTGGGTGCTTCCAAATATATTTCTAAGCATATGGTACGTTTGATGCAATTCGTGCACCTATCTTGCATCAAGATTAGCACTATCTCCAACCAAAGCAAATTGAGCTTCCACTTGAGCCCCTTTACCCAGGAGTATCATCAGGTGGATCCAAAATGGTTTCTTAGCCTACGATGCATTAGGCGCAAACTGTGTACCTATCTTGCACCAAAACTAACTCTGTCTCCAAACAGACCAAAGCAAGATTCTATATGACACATGTCATCTAGGAGTTCTATTGGGGTGCGTCCAAATAGATTTCTTAGCATATGGTATGTTCCATGCAAACCGTGCACCTATCTTGCATCAAGATTAGCACTATCTCCAAACAGATCGAACCGACCTTCCACTTGAGCCTCTTCACCTAGGATTATCATCGGGTGCTTCCATATTGGTTTCTGAGCCTATGGAGCATTATGCGCAAACCATGCACCATTCTTGCACCTAAACTAACACTATCTCCAAACAGCTTGAAGCGAGATTCCATATGACACACATGATCTAGGAGTTCTATCGGGTGCGTCAAATTGATTTCTAAGAATATGGTACGTTCCATGCAAACCGTACACCTATCTTTCATCAAGATTAGCACTATCTCCAAGCAGACTGAACCGAGCTTTCACTTGAGCCTCTTCACATAGGAGTACCATCGGGAACTTCCACAACGGTTTCTGAGCCTATGGTGCACTGGGCACAAACCGTGCACATATCTTGCACCGAAACTAATACTATCTCCAACTAGACTGAAGCGAGATTACATATGATACACTTCATCTAGTAGTTCTATCGGGTGCATCTACAGTTCCATCGAGTGTCCAAATTGATTTCTGAGCATATGTATGTTCCATGCAAACCGTGCACCTATCTTGCATCAAGATTAGAACTATCTCCAAACAGACAGAACCAAGATTCCACATGAGCCTCTTCACCAAGGAGTACCATCGCGTGCGTCCAAAATAGTTTCTTAGCCAAAACCGTGTACATATCTTGCACCGAAACTAACACTATCTCCAAAGAGACTGAAGAGAGATTCTATATGACACATGTCATCTAAGAGTTCTAATGGGTGCTTCCAAATATATTTCGAAGCTTATGGTACGTTCGATGCAATTCATGCACCTATCTTGCATCGAGATTAGCACTATCTCCAAACAAAGCAAACTGAGCTTCCACTAGAGCCCCTTTACCCAGGTGTGTCATCGGGTGCATCCAAAATGGTTTCTTAGCCTATGATGCATTAGGCGCAAACTCTGTACCTATCTTGTACCAAAACTAACTCTGTCTCCAAACAGACCAAAGCGAGATTCTATATGACATATGTCATCTAGCAGTTCTATTGGGGTGCGTCCAAATAGATTTCTTAGCATATGGTATATTCCATGCAAACCGCGCACCTATCTTGCATCAAGATTAGCACTATCTCCAAATAGATCGAACCGACCTTCCACTTGAGCCTCTTCACCTAGGATTATCATCGGGTGCTTCCATAATGGTTTATGAGCCTATGGTGCATTATGCACAAACCATGCACCAATCTTGCAAATAAACTAACACTATCTCCAAACAAACTGAAGCGAGATTCCATATGACACACATGATCTAGGAGTTCTATCGGGTGCGTCCAAATTGATTTCTGAGAATATGGTACGTTCCATGCAAACCATACACCTATCTTTGCTCAAGATTAGCACTATCTCCAAACATACGAAGCCGAGCTTTCACTTGAGCCTCTTCACCTAGGAGTACCATAAGTAACTTCCACAACGATTTCTGAGCCTATGGTGCACTGGGCACAAACCATGCAACTATCTTGCACCAAAACTAATACTATCTCCAACTAGATTCCATATGATACACTTCATCTAGTAGTTCCATCGGGTGCATCTACAGTTCCATCGGGTGTCTCCAAATTGATTTCTGAGCATATGGTATGTTCTATGCAAACCGTGCACCTATCTTGCATCAAGATTAGAACTATCTCCAAACAGACAAAACCAAGATTCCACATGAGCCTCTTCACCATGGAGTACCATCACGTGCGTCCAAAATAATTTCTTAGCCTATGGTGTATTAGGCACAAACCGTGTACCTATCTTGCACCGAAACTAACACTATCTCCAAAGAGACCGAAGTGAGATTATATATGACACACGTCATCTAAGAGTTCTATTGGGTGCTTCCAAATATATTTCGAAGCATATTGTACGTTTGATGCAATTCGTGCACCTATCTTGCATCAGGATTAGCACTATCTCCAAACAAAACAAATTGAGCTTCCACTTGAGCCCCTTTACCCAGGAGTATCATCGGGTGCATCCAAAATAGTTTCTTAGCCTATGATGCATTAGGCGCAAACTGTGTACCTATCTTGCACCAAAACTAACTCTGTCTCCAAACAGACCAAAGGAAGATTCCATATGACACATGTCATCTAGGAGTTCTATTGGGGTGCGTCCAAATAGATTTCTTAGCATATGGTATGTTCCATGCAAACCGTGCACCTATCTTGCATCAAGATTAGCACTATCTCCAAACAGATCGAACCGACCTTCCACTTGAGCCTCTTCACCTAGGATTATCATCGGGTGCTTCCATATTGGTTTCTAAGCCTATGGTGCATTATGCGCAAACCATGCACCAATCTTCCACCTAAACTAACACTGTCTCCAAATAGATTAAAACGAGATTCCATATGACACACATGATCTAGGAGTTCTATCGGGAGTGTCCAAATTAATTTCTGAGAATATGGTACGTTCCATGCAAACCGTACACCTATCTTTCATCAAGATTAGCACTATCTCCAAACAGACCGAACCGAGCTTTCACTTGAGCCTCTTCACCTAGGAGTACCATCAGGAACTTCCACAACAATTTCTGAGCCTATGGTGCACTGGGCACAAACCATGCAACTACCTTGCTCCGAAACTAATACTATCTCCAACTACACCGAAGCGAGATTCCATATGATACACTTCATCTAGTAGTTCCATCGGGTGCATCTACAGTTCCATCGGGTGTGTCCAAATTGATTTCTGAGCATATTGAATGTTCCATGCAAACCGTGCACCTATCTTGCATCAAGATTAGAACTATCTCCAAACAGACAGAACCAAGATTCCACATGAGCCTCTTCACCAAGGAGTACCATCGCGTGCGTCCAAAATAGTTTCTTAGCCTATGGTGCATTTGGCACAAACCGTGTACCTATCTTGCACCGAAACTAATACTATCTCCAAAGACACCGAAGTGAGATTATATATGACACACGTCATCTAAGAGTTTTATTGGGTGCTTCCAAATATATTTCTAAGCATATGGTACATTTGATGCAATTCGTGCACCTATCTTGCATCAAGATTAGCACTATCTCCAAACAAAGCAAATTGAGCTTTAACTTGAGCCCCTTTACCTAGGAGTATCATCGGGTGCTTCTATAATGGTTTCTGAGCCTATGGTACATTATGCGCAAACCATGCACCAATCTTGGACCTAAACTAACACTGTCTCCAAACAGATTGAAGCGAGATTCCATATGACACACATGATCTAGGAGTTCTATCGGGTGTGTCCAAATTGATTTCTGAGAATATGGTATGTTCCATGCAAACCGTTCACCTATCTTTCACCAAGATTAGCACTATCTCCAAACAGACCGAACCGAGCTTTCACTTAAGCCTCTTCACCTAGGAGGCTAGGAGTACCATCGGGAACTTCCACAACGATTTCTGAGCCTATGGTGCACTCGGCACAAACCATGCAACTATCTTGCTCCGAAACTAATACTATCTCCAACTGGACCGAAGCGAGATTCCATATGATACACTCATCTAGTAGTTCCATCTGGTGCATCTACAGTTCCACTGGGTCTGTCCAAATTGATTTCTGAGCATATGGTATGTTCCATGCAAACCGTACACCTATCTTGAATCAAGATTAGACCTATCTCCAAATAGATAGAACCAAGATTCCACTTGAGCCTCTTCACCAAGGAGTACCATCGTGTGCGTCCAAAATAGTTTCTTAGCCTATAGTGCATTAGGCACAAACCGTGTACCTATCTTGCACGGAAACTAACACTATCTCCAAAGAGACCGAAGTGAGATTCTATATGACACACGTCATCTAGGAGTTCTATTGGGTGCTTCCAAATATATTTCGAAGCAAATGGTACATTCCATGCAATTCGTGCACCTATCTTGTATCAAGATTAGCACTATCTCCAAACAAAAGCAAACTGAGCTTCCACTTGGGCCCCTTTACCCAGGAGTTTCATCGGGTGCATCCAAAATGGTTTCTTAGCCTATGATGCATTAGGCGCAAACTGTGTACCTATCATGCACCAAAACTAACTCTGTCTCCAAACAGACCGAAGCGAGATTCCATATGACACATGTCATCAGGAGTTCTATTTGGGTGCGTCTAAATGGATTTCTTAGCATATGGTACGTTCCATGCAAATCGTGCACCTATCTTACATCAAGATTAGCACTATCACCAAACAGATCGAACCAACCTTCCACTTGAGCCTCTTCACCTAGGATTATCATCGGGTGCTTCCATAATGGTTTCTGAGCCTATGGTGCATTATGCGCAAACCATGAACCAATCTTGCACCTCAACTAACACTGTCTCCAAACAGATTGAAGCGAGATTCCATATGACACACAGGATCTAGGAGTTCTATCGGGTGCGTCCAAATTGATTTATGAGAATATGGTACGTTCCATGCAAATCGTACACCTATCTTTCATCAAGATTAGCACTATCTCCAAACAGACCGAACCGAGCTTTCTCTTGAGCCTCTTCACCTAGGAGTACCATGGGGAACTTCCACAACGATTTCTGAGCCTATGGTGCACTAGGCACAAACCATGCAACTATCTTGCTCCGACACTAATACTATCTTCAACTGGACCGAAGCGAGATTCCATAAGATACACTTCATCTAGTAGTTCCATCAGGTGCATCTACAGTTCCATCGGGTTTGTCCAAATTGATTTCTGAGCATATGGTATGTTCCATGCAAACCGTGCACCTATCTTGCATCAAGATTAGAACTATCTCCAAACAGACAGAACAATGATTCCACTTGAGCCTCTTCACCAAGGAGTACCATCGTGTGCGTCTAAAATAGTTTCTTAGCCTATAGTACATTAGGCACAAACCGTGTACCTATCTTGCACCGAAACTAACACTATCTCCAAAGAGACCGAAGTGAGATTCTATATGACACACGTCATCTAAGAGTTCTATTGGGTGCTTCCAAATGTATTTCGAAGCATATGGTACGTTCCATGCAATTCGTGCACCTATCTTGCATCACGAATAGCACTATCTCCAAACAAAAGCAAACTCAGCTTCCACTTGAGCCCCTTTACCCAGGAGTATCATCGGGTGCATCTAAAATGGTTTCCTAGCCTATGATGCATTAGGCGCAAACTTTGTACCTATCTTGCACCAAAACTAACTATGTCTCCAAACAGACCGAAGCAAGATTCCATATGACACATGTCATCTAGGAGTTCTATTGGGAGCGTCCAAATGGATTTCTTAGCATATGGTATGTTCCATGCAAACCGTGCACCTATCTTGCATCAAGATTAGCACTATCTCCAAACAGATCGAACCGACCTTCCACTTGAGCCTCTTCAACTAGGATTATCATCGGGTGCTTCCATAATGGTTTCTAAGCCTATGGTGCATTATGCGCAAACCATGCACCAATGTTGCACCTAAACTAACACTGTCTCCAAACAGATTGAAACGAGATTCCATATGACACACATGATCTAGGAGTTCTATCAGGTGCGTCCAAATTGATTTCTCAGAATATGGTACGTTCCATGCAAATCGTACACCTATCTTTCATCAAGATTAGCACTATCTGCAAACAGACCGAACCGAGCTTTCACTTGAGCCTCTTCACCTAGGAGTACCATCAGGAACTTCCATAACGATTTGTGAGCCTATGGTGCACTGGGCACAAACCATGCAACTACCTTGCACCAAAACGAATACTATCTCCAACTGGACCGAAGCGAGATTCCATGTTATACACTTCATCTAGTAGTTCCATCGGGCGCATCTACAGTTGCATCGGGTTTGTCCAAATTGATTTCTGAGCATATGGTATGTTCCATGCAAACCGTGAACCTATCTTGCATCAAGATTAGAACTATCTCCAAACAGACAAAACCAAGATTCCACATGAGCCTCTTCACTAAGGAGTATCATCGCGTGCGTCCAAAATAGTTTCTTAGCCTATGGTGCATTAGGCACAAAACATGTACCTATCTTGCACCGAAACTAACACTATCTCGAAAGAGACCGAAGTGAGATTCTATATGACACACGTCATCTAGGAGTTTTGTTGGGTGCTTCCAAATATATTTCGAAGCATATCGTACGTTCCATGCAATTCGTGCACCTATCTGGCATAGCACTATCTCCAAACAAAAGCAAACTAAGCTTCCACTTGAGCCCCTTTACCCAGGAGTACCTTCGGGTGCATCCAAAATGGTTTCTTAGCCTATGATACATTAGGCGCAAACTGTGTACCTATCTTGCACCAAAACTAACTCTGTCTCCAAACAGACCGAAGCGAGATTCCATATGACACATGTCATCTAAGAGTTCTATTGGGGTGCGTCCAAATCGATTTCTTAGCATATGGTATGTTCCATGCAAACCGTGCACCTATCTTGCATCAAGATTAGCACAATCTCCAAACAGATCGAACCGACCTTCCACTTGAGCCTCTTCACCTAGGAGTATTATCGGGTGCTTCCATAATGATTTCCAAGCCTATGGTGCATTATGCGCAAACCATGCACCAATCTTGCACCTAAACTAACACTGTCTCGAAACAGATTGAAGCAAGATTCCATACGACACACATGATCTAGGAGTTCTATCGGGTGCGTCCAAATTGATTTCCAAGAATATGGTACGTTCGATGCAAACCGTACACCTGTCTTGCAACAAGATTAGCACTATCTCCAAACAGACCGAACCAAGCTTTCACATGAGCCACTTCACCTAGGAGTACCATCGGCAACTTCCACAGTGACTTCTGAGCCTATGGTGCACAGGGCAAAAACCATGCACCTATCTTGCACCGAAACTAATACTATCTCCAACTGGACTGAAGCGAGATTCCATATGATACACTTCATCTAGTAGTTCCATTGGGTGCATCTACAGTTCCATCGGGTGTGTCCAAATTGATTTCAGAGCATATAGTATGTTCCATGCAAACCGTGCACCTATCTTGCATCAAGATTAGAACTATCTCCAAACAGACAGAACCAAGATTCCACATGAGCCTCTTCAACAAGGAGTACCATCGCATGCGTCCAAAATAGTTTCTTAGCCTATGGTGCATTAGGCACAAACCGTGTACCTATCTTGCACCGAAACTAACACTATCTCCAAAGAGACCAAAGTGAGATTCTATATGACACACTATTTCTAAGCATATGGTATGTTCCTTGCAAACCATGCACCTATCTTGCATCAAGATTAGCACTATCTCCAAACAAATCGAACCCACCTTCCACTTGAGCATCTTCACCTAGGATTATCATCGGGTGCTTCCATAATGGTTTCTAAGCCTATGTGCATTCTGCGCAAACCATGCACCAATCTTGCACCTAAACTAACATTGTCTCCAAACAGATTGAAGCTAGATTCCATATGACACACATGATCTAGGAGTTCTATCGGGTGCGTCCGAATTGATTTCTGAGAATGTGGTACATTCCATACAAACCGTACACCTATCTTGCATCAAGATTAGCACTATCTCCAAACAGACCGAACCGAGCTTTAACTTGGGCCTCTTCACCTAGGAGTACCATCGGGAACTTCCATAACGGTTTCAGAGCCTCTGGTGCACTAGGCACAAACCATGCACCAGTCTTGCACCGAAACTAATACTATCTCCAACTAGACTGAAGCGAGATTCCATATGACACACTTCATCTAGCAGTTCCATCGGGTGTGTCCAAATTGATTTCAGAGCATATAGTATGTTCCATGCAAACTGTGCACCTATCTTGCATCAAAATTAGAACTATCTCCAAACAGACAGAACCAAGATTCCACATGAGCCTCTTCACCAAGGAGTACCATCGTGTGCGTCCAAAACAGTTTCTTAGCCTATGGTGCACTAGGCTCAAACCGTGTACCTATCTTGCACCGAAACTAACACTATCTCCAAAGAGACCGAAGTGAGATTCTATACTAACACTATTTCAAAGCATATGGTACGTTCGATGCAATTCGTGCACCTATCTTGCACCAAGATTAGCACTACCTCCAAACAAAGCAAACTGAGCTTCCACTTGAGCCCCTTTACCCAGGAGTATCATCGGGTGCATCCAAAATGGTTTCTTAGCCTATGATGCATTAGGCGCAAACTGTGTACCTATCTTGCACCAAAACTAACTCTGTCTCCATATAGACCGAAGCAAGATTACATTTGACACATGTCATCTAGGAGTTCTATTGGGGTGCGTCCAAATGGATTTCCTAGCATATGGTATGTTCCATGCAAACTGTGCACCTATCTTGCATCAAGATTAGCACTATCTCCAAATAGATCGAACGGACCTTCCACTTGAGCCTCTTCACCTAGGATTATCATCGGGTGCTTCCGTAATGGTTTCCGAGCCTATGGTGCATTATGCGCAAACCATGCACCAATCTTGCACCTAAACTAACACTGTCTCCAAACAGATTGAAGCAAGATTCCATATGACACACATGATCTAGGAGTTCTATCAGGTGCGTCCAAATTGATTTTCGAGAATATGGTACGTTCCATGCAATTCGTACACCTATCTTGCATCAAGATTAGCACTATCTCCAAATAGACCGAACCAAGCTTTCACTTGAGCCTCTTCACCTAGGAGTACCATCGGGAACTTCCACAACGGTTTCTGAGCCTATGGTGCACTGGGCACAAACCATGCATCTATCTTGCACCGAAACTAATACTATCTCCAACTGGACTGAAGCGAGATTCCATATGATACACTTCATCTAGTAGTTCCATCGGGTGTGTCCAAATTGATTTCTGAACATATGGTATGTTCCATGCAAACCGTGCACCTATCTTGTATCAAGATTAGAACTATCTCCAAACAGACAGAACCAAGATTCCACATGAGCCTCTTCACCAAGGAGTACCATCGCGTGCGTCCAAAATAGCTTATTAGCCTATGGTGCATTAGGCACAAACCGTGTACCTATCTTGCACCGAAACTAACACTATCTCCAAAGAGACCGAAGTGAGATTCTATATGACACACGTCATATAGGAGTTATATTGGGTGCTTCCAAAAATATTTCGAAGCATATGGTACGTTCGATGCAATTCGTGCACCTATCTTACATCAAGATTAGCACTATCTCCAAACAAAGCAAACTGACCTTCCACTAGAGCCCCTTTTGATGCGAACCCGCTAGGGTTTTTGGCCTGATCTTTCGATGAGAGGCGCTGGATAACTCGATTAGTGGATGGAGATGACGTTCACGGCCCGACTACAGCCCTCAAGACCGCGCCTTAGCAACCGATACACCACGTCCAACAGCCGTCACGATCTTGTGGAGCGCGACAACCAGCCCCTAGGGCTCCCGTCCTGCAAGCAATCGAAGAACTAGCAAGAACGAGGAAACAAGCACTGAATTTGCAAGATGAATTGAAGGTTCCAAACTGAATCTGAATCAACAATGGGGTTCCAAAGACAAGGAGACGGGCGGCTGATCCTGCACGCGCGCCTACAAGCAAGTAGCGAAGGCTAAACTTGATCTAAACAAAACCCAGTTGTTCATGGCGGCTCTAGATGTAAATAAATAGAGGGGAGGACGACCAAAGGGGTGCTAGAGTCGTCCTCCAACCCTAGGACGCGTCCCTAATGGACTCAACTTGATACATGGGCCATTGGTCCAAAATAGGGTGACGCAGCACCAAAACAGAAAAAGGTGTCGGCACGAAAACAAGGACTGCGCCCGACTCATAAGCTGCATAGATATGTGGTTGGTACCATTGGAAAGTAGACTTCATGAGCTTTCCAACAAGTATAGGAACGTCCCAGTTGGAGTCCATATGACGCCGTGGTGATCCATACAAGTTAGAGTTATTTTCCAGTCCGAATCCAACTCCCAAAACGTGTTGGGTTTGGACTCTTTGTTTCCTTGCTTTAGAAGCGACGTGGTAACTTGATAGAGGATGTTGTGGAGGCTTGGACCTGATCTCCAATCACCTTTGTTAAGTTTTCACTCTTCCCATATGCAATCAGCCCTTGAAGTTGGTGTTGCCTCAAATTCTGAATGCAGTTGAACCTTCCCTTGCTGATCTTGTCCATTATTCCTGAGCAACACGAAAGTGCACATGTCTCCATTGTCTAAATATGATTGACGAGAGTTTAAAACTGAACTTACTTGAAGGTTGAGTTGACGGGCACGAGCACGAGTAAGAGGACCAGCTATAGGTTGTGTCGGAGAGGATGTAGGACCAGCTATAGGTTGTGTCGGAGATGTAGGACCAGCGATAGGTTGTGTCGGAGAGGATGTAGGAGAGGATGTATCGCTGGTGTTGATGTCCTCATCATCCTCCCTTTCTTGCATTTGAGTCGTTCTCGACTCAAGCTCATCTTCCTCACCCAAATAAGGCTTCAAATCTGTAATGTTAAATATGGGACTAACCCCAAAATCTGCAGGAAGATCAAGCTTATATGCATTCTCATTAATTCGTTGCAGCACTTTAAAAGGACCATCAGCTCTAGGCATCAGTTTGGATTTTCTCAGTTCTGGAAATCTATCTTTTCGCAAATGCAACCAAACCAAATCCCCAGGTTCCAGAATCAATTGCTTTCTACCTTTATCTCCCAATTTCATACGAATCTGGTGGTACCCACTACGTAAATCAACTTTTGAAAACACAACAGCACCACTCAGTTCATCTAGCATATCATCTAATCGTGGAATAGGGTGTCGATATCGAATGGTGATATTATTAATAGCTCTACCATTAACACACATACGCCATGTTCCATCTTTCTTAGGCACTAAAATTACTGGAACAGCACAAGGACTAAGAGATTCTCGGACATAACCTTTGTCTAGTAGTTCTTGCACTTGTCGCTGAATTTTCTTTGTTTCCTCCGGGTTCGTCCTGTATGGTGCACGATTTGGCAAAACTGCTCCAGGAATAAGATCAATTTGGTGCTCAATCCCGCGTAGTGGAGGCAGCCCCGCTGGTACCTCACTTGGAAACACATCAGAATACTCCTGCAAAACGTTAGCAACAGCAGGGGGCAAAGAACATTGCATATCCTCAATTGAAATCAAAGCATCCTTGCATATCAAAGCATAAGCAACAGAAGTGGATGCATTGAACTCATTAATATCTGATTTGGTAGCTATCATACAACGTCCTTTCAATTTTATCTCATCTTTGTTACCAATTACAGATTTATCATTTTTATTGCTCTTGCTCTTTGCTTTAGTAGCCCTAGCAACATCAGTTTGCATAATAGTTTCAGGGGACATAGGATGCAACACAATTTTGCGATCATGGTATAGAAAAGAATACTGATTTGATCTACCATGGTGCATAGAATCTCTATCAAATTGCCAAGGTCTACCTAGCAGAATGTTACAAGCTTGCATAGGCACAACATCACATTCAACAATATCTTTGTAGGATCCGATGGAAAAATTAATTCTCACAAGTCTAGTTACCTTTGCCTTACCACTGTTGTTCAGCCATTGGATGTAGTAGGGATGCGGGTGTGGTTTGGTGTTGAGGGCAAGCTTCTGCACCATATCGCTGCTTGCCAAGTTGTTGCAGCTACCTCCATCAATGATCATGCGACAAGAACGCTCTTTGATGACACACTTTGTTTGGAATAAAATGTGTCGCTGATTTTTTTCCGCCATCTCCATTTGTGCACTAAGCACTCGCTGCACGATCAAGCTCTCATAGTGGTCCGCTTCACCTGCATTAATATGTTCTTCTATTTGATCTTCATTACCTGCATGGTCAGTCGCAAGCAGTGCAAGTGTATCCTCATCAAAATCACTAGCAGATGAGTACTCACCATCATCCCTGACAATCATAACTCGCTTGTTTGGGCAGTCACGCATCATGTGCACATATCCCTTGCACCGATGACATTGTATGTTGCTTGTTCTACCCGTCGATGCCACGGATGAAGGACTCGCAGCAGGCTTTTGCATCGTCTTCGCAACTGAATTGGTGGGGGCAGCTCGAGCCTTGTCACTAGATGATGGAGTAGAAATATGTGTAGATGGAGTTGAAGCCATGTGTTGCTGCCATAAATTAGCCTTCCCTACAGAAATATTACTCCTTGCGCTAGCACGTCGTCCCTGCACTTCCCTTTCAGCTTTACAAGCAAGATGAAACAAACGGGTTACATTACTGTATTCTTTGTAAGCGAGGATGTCCTGAATTTCCCAATTTTACCCACCCAAAAATCTAGCCATAGCCGGTTCCTCATCCTCCTCTAGGTTACAACGCAACATACCCGTTTGTAATTCCTGATAATATTCTTCTACACTTTTAGCACCTTGTCTTAACTGCTGCAACTTATTTATCATATCACGCGCATAGTAAGATGGAACAAATCTAGCTCTCATGGCCCTTTTCAGCGCATCCCAAGTTCTAGGTAAGTTATTAGGATTTTTCTTTCCATATTCTATCCACCAAACAGAAGCAAAATCTATAAACTCACTAGTAGCAGCCCTAACACGTGTAGTCTCAGAAAATTCATGACATGCAAACTTTTGATCGACAGCAATCTCCCAAGTGATGTAAGCATCAGGGTCATATTTACCATCAAAAGGGGGTATCTTAAATTTAATCTTACTGAAAGCATCATCATTATTGTGTACCTCGCGTCGGCGGTTGCCACCCATACCTCTACGGTTGTGACGAAGGCGACGTCGATCACGAGTGTCTTGATCATCATGTTCAGTATCACCAGTGTAGTCATCTTCATGACTACCGTGCTCTCGATCTCCCTCCTTTTCTTCTTTATGCTTCTCTTTATCTTCGGTGTGGAAAGCATCAAATCGCCTTAGGAGAGCAGCAAGGCTTTTGTCCACACTAGCAACGGATTCCTCCAAACTTGTGAGCTTGTTGTTTGTGGCAATCTGCGTAGCCTCCAACTGCCCCAGCTTTTCATTCGTCACCTGCAAGTCGTTATCAAGTCCCTCTGTGTGCAGCTTCACTTTCCTTTCAAAATGTTGTATGATGCCCTTAGTGCGAGGTGTAAGTGGTGTTTCGTTACAATCATCTGCCCCTGGCATGGTTCAAAGACAACGACAACAAAAAGGCAAGTGAAGAAATAAAAGCCCTACAACTACTAGGATGTAGCTACAGCAAGTCGCTCACACTCAACCTGTAACACAAGTTCTTACCAATTCTTACCTTGCTTGACAGGAGGGGTCGTCTGCCAACAAGTGTACAGCAATGGACGAAGTGTATCGGTGCTGCAGCACAAGACCTGTCAAGCTGTAGAGTATGTGGAGCTATAGGTGGGCTGAAACAAGGAACGAACTAGCACCACGTTAGTTATAAAAGCGAGCTGAATAAGCGTTCGACGATGGTACTGTGCTGGTCCTAGGCTAGACCGTGCTAGAGACGCGAGCCTGGACACAAAGGGAAAACACAGCACACCACTAGAAACAAAATGAGTAGCCCTACTGGAAACAAAAGGAACAACAATCCCCTTTTTTTGATTTTCTTTCTTTCTTTCTTTCTTTCTTTTTTTTTTATTTTTTTCTTTCTCTTTTCTTTTTTTTGGGGAACCTCAAAACCTGATTATATAAACAAAATAGTACAAAATATCACTTCACCACTCTCACCCTCTCACTAGAGTAAGGCTGAACCTCAAAATTCAATATATCTAGCACAAGTATGAAGTGCTATCTTTCCTTTTCGATCACGTTGATGGAAACGCAGAATAGACCAACAAGTGGCTGCACCTATTATCAAGATCTACTCAAATTCCAACCCACAATAGATTGGACGCAGTTGTGACTAGATGGTGACAAGAACTCAAATCTCTAAAGGACTAAACTAAAACCAGCACTGGACAAGACCGAAGCAAAACCCTCATTCAACCAGCCCTAACTAAGTAGTACTAGCCACGGCACAAAGGATTTATAGGATTATGGAAAACAAATCTGCTATATTTTTTGGCTTTTTTTTGGACTATAGGAAAAACAAACACGAAGAATTGGAAATCTCTCACCGATAAACCTTGCTCTGATTACCAACTGATGCGAACCCGCTAGGGTTTTTGGCCTGATCTTTCGATGAGAGGCGCTGGATAACTCGATTAGTGGATGGAGATGACGTTCACGGCCCGACTACAGCCCTCAAGACCGTGCCTTAGCAACCGATACACCACGTCCAACAGCTGTCACGATCTTGTGGAGCGCGACAACCAGCCCCTAGGGCTCCCGTCCTGCAAGCAATCGAAGAACTAGCAAGAACGAGGAAACAAGCACTGAATTTGCAAGATGAATTGAAGGTTCCAAACTGAATCTGAATCAACAATGGGGTTCCGAAGACAAGGAGACGGGCGGCTGATCCTGCACGCGCGCCTACAAGCAAGTAGCGAAGGCTAAACTTGATCTAAACAAAACCCAGTTGTTCATGGTGGCTCTAGATGTAAATAAATAGAGGGGAGGACGACCAAAGGGGTGCTAGAGTCGTCCTCCAACCCTAGGACGCGTCCCGAATGGACTCAACTTGATACATGGGCCATTGGTCCAAAATAGGGTGACGCAGCACCAAAACAGAAAAAGGTGTCGGCACGAAAACAAGGACTGCGCCCGACTCATAAGCTGCATAGATATGTGGTTGGTACCATTGGAAAGTAGACTTCATGAGCTTTCCAACAAGTATAGGCACGTCCCAGTTGGAGTCCATATGACGCCGTGGTGATCCATACAAGTTAGAGTTATTTTCCAGTCCGAATCCAACTCCCAAAACGTGTTGGGTTTGGACTCTTTGTTTCCTTGCTTTAGAAGCGACGTGGTAACTTGATAGAGGATGTTGTGGAGGCTTGGACCTAATCTCCAATCACCTTTGTTAAGTTTTCACTCTTCCCATATGCAATCAGCCCTTGAAGTTGGTGTTGCCTCAAATTCTGAATGCAGTTGAACCTTCCCTTGCTGATCTTGTCCATTATTCCTGAGCAACACAAAAGTGCACGTGTCTCCATTGTCTAAATATGATTGACAAGAGTTTAAAACTGAACTTACTTGAAGGTTGAGTTGACGGGCACGAGCACGAGTAAGAGGACCAGCTATAGGTTGTGTCGGAGAGGATGTAGGACCAGCTATAGATTGTGTCGGAGATGTAGGACCAGCTATAGGTTGTGTCGGAGAGGATGTATCGCTGGTGTTGATGTCCTCATCACCTTTACCTAGGAGTATAATCGGGTGCATCCAAAATGGTTTCTTAGCTTATGATGCATTAGGCGTAAACTATGTACCTATCTTGCACGAAAACTAACTCTATCTCCGAACAGACCAAAGCAAGATTCCATATGACACATGTCATCTAAGAGTTCTATTGGGATGAGTCCAAATGGATTTCTTAGCATATGGTATGTTCCATGCAAACCGTGCACCTATCTTGCATCAAGATTAGCACTATCTCCAAACAGATCGAACCGACCTTCCACTTGAGCCTCTTCACCTAGGATTATCATCGGGTGCTTCCATAATGGTTTCCGAGCCTATGGTGCATTATGCGCAAACCATGCACCAATCTTGCACCTAAACTAACACTGTCTCCAAACAGATTGAAGCAAGACTCCATATGACACACATGATCTAGGAGTTCTATCGGGTGCGTCCAAATTGATTTCCGAGAATATGGTACATTCCATGCAAACCGTACACTTATCTTGCATCAAGATTAGCACTATCTCCAAATAGACCGAACCAAGCTTTCACTTGAGCCTCTTCACCTAGGAGTACCATCGGGAACTTCCACAACGGTTTCTGAGCCTATGGTGCACTGGGCACAAGCCAAGCACCTATCTTGCACCGAAACTAATACTATCTCCAACTGGACTGAACCAAGATTCCATATGATACACTTCATCTAGTAGTTCCATCGGGTGCATCTACAGTTCCATCGGGTGTGTCCAAATTGATTTCTCAACATATGGTATGTTCCATGCAAACCGTGCACCTATCTTGCATCAAGATTAGAACTATCTCCAAACAGACAGAACCAAGATTCCACATGAGCCTCTTCACCAAGGAGTACCATCGCCTGCGTCCAAAATAGTTTCTTAGCCTATGGTGCATTAGGCACAAACCGTGTACCTATCTTGCACCGAAACTAACACTATCTCCAAAGAGACCGAACTGAGATTCTATATGACACACGTCATATAGGAGTTCTATTGGGTGCTTCCAAATATATTTTGAAGCATATGGTACGTTCGATGCAATTCATGCACCTATCTTACATCAAGATTAGCACTATCTCCAAACAAAGCAAACTGAGCTTCCACTTGAGCCCTTTACCTAGGAGTATAAACAGGTGCATCCAAAATGGTTTCTTAGCCTATGATGCATTAGGTGCAAACTGTGTACCTATCTTGCACCAAAACTAACTCTGTGTCCAAACATACCAAAGCGAGATTCCATATGACACATGTCATCTAGGAGTTCTATTGGGATGAGTCCAAATGGATTTCTTAGCATATGGTATGTTCCATGCAAACCGTGCACCTATCTTGCATCAAGATTAGCACTATCTCCAAATAGATGGAACCGACCTTCCACTTGAGCCTCTTCACCTAGGATTATCTTCGGGTGCTTCCATAATGGTTTCCGAGCCTATGGTGCATTATGCGCAAACCATGCACCAATCTTGCACGTAAACTAACACTGTCTCCAAACAGATTGAAGCAAGATTCCATATGACACACATGATCTAGGAGTTCTATCGGGTGCGTCCAAATTGATTTCCGAGAATATGGTATGTTCCAAGCAAACCGTACACCTATCTTGCATCAAGATTAGCACTATCTCCAAATATACCGAACCAAGCTTTCACTTGAGCCTCTTCACCTAGGAGTACCATCGGGAACTTCCACAACGGTTTCTGAGCCTATGGTGCACTGGGCACAAACCATGCACCTATCTTGCACTGAAACTAATACTATCTCCAACTGGACTGAAGCGAGATTCCATATGATACACTTCATCTAGTAGTTCCATCGGGTGTGTCCAAATTGATTTCTGAACATATGGTATGTTCCATACAAACCGTGCACCTATCTTGCATCAAGATTAGAACTATCTCCAAACAGACAGAACCAAGATTCCACATGAGCCTCTTCACCAAGGAGTACCATCGCGTGCGTCCAAAATAGTTTCTTAGCCTATGGTGCATTAGGCACAAACCGTGTACCTATCTTGCACCAAAACTAACACTATCTCCAAAGAGGCTGAAGTGAGATTCTATATGACACACGTCATCTAGGAGTTCTATTGGGTGCTTCCAAATATATTTCTAAGCATATGGTACGTTCGATGCAATTCGTGCACCTATCTTGCATCAAGATTAGCACTATCTCCAAACAAAGCAAACTGAGCTTGCACTTGAGCCCCTTTACCCAAGAGTATCATTGGGTGCATCCAAAATGGTTTCTTAGCCTATGATGCATTAGGCGCAAACTGTGTACCTATCTTGCACCAAAACTAACTCTGTCTCCAAACAGACCAAAGCGAGATTCTATATGACACATGTCATCTAGGAGTTCTATTGGGGTGCCTCCATATGGATTTCTTAGCATACCGTGCACCTATCTTGCATCATGATTAGCACTATCTCCAAACAGATCGAACCGACCTTCCACTTGAGCCTCTTCACCTAGGATTATCATCGGGTGCTTCCATAATGGTTTCTGAGCCTATGGTGCATTATGCGCAAACCATGCACCAATCTTGCACCTAAACTAACAGTCTCCAAATAGATTGAAGCGAGATTCCATATGACACACATGATCTAGGAGTTCTATCGGGTGCATCCAAATTGATTTCTGAGAATATGGTATGTTCCATGCAAACCGTACACCTATCTTTCATCAAGATTAGCACTATCTCCAAACAGACCGAACTGAGCTTTCACTTGAGCCTCTTCACCTAGGAGTACCATCTAGAACTTCCACAACGATTTCTGAGCCTATTGTGCACTGGGCACAAACCATGCATCTATCTTGCACCAAAACTAATACTATCTCCAACTGGACCAAAGCGAGATTCCATATGGTACACTTCATCTAGTAGTTCCATCGGGTGCATCTACAGTTCCATCGGGTGTGTCCAAATTGATTTCTGAGCATATGGTATGTTCCATGCAAACCGTGCACCTATCTTGCATCAAGATTAGAACTATCTCCAAACACACAAAACCAAGATTCCACATGAGCCTCTTCACCAAGGAGTACCATCGCGTGCGTCCAAAATAGTTTCTTAGCTTGTGGTGCATTAGGCACAAACCGTGTACCTATCTTGCACCGAAACTAACACTATCTCCAAAGAGGCCGAAGTGAGATTCTATATGACACACGTCATCTAGGAGTTCTATTGGGTGCTTCCAAATATATTTCTAAGCATATGGTACGTTCGATGCAATTCGTGCACCTATCTTGCATCAAGATTAGTACTATCTCCAAACAAAGCAAACTGAGCTTCCACTTGAGCCCCTTTACCCAGGAGTATCATCGGGTGCATCCAAAATGGTTTCTTAGCCTATGATGCATTAGGCGCAAACTGTGTACCTATCTTGCACCAAAACTAACTCTGTCTCCAAACAGACCAAAGCGAGATTCTATATGACACATGTCATCCAGGAGTTCTATTGTGGTGCGTCCAAATGGATTTCTTAGCATATGGTATGTTCCATACAAACCGTGCACCTATCTTGCATCAAGATTAGCACTATCTCCAAACAGATCGAACCGACCATCCACTTGAGCTTCTTCACCTAGGATTAACATCGGGTGCTTCCATAATGGTTTCTGAGCCTATGGTGCATTATGCGCAAACCATGCACCAAATTTGCACCTAAACTAACACTGTCTCCAAACAGATTGAAGCGAGATTCCATATGACACACATGATCTAGGAGTTCTATCGGGTGCGTCCAAATTGATTTCTTAGAATATGGTATGTTCCATGCAAACCGTACACCTATCTTTCATCAAGATTAGCACTATCTCCAAACAGACCGAACCGGGCTTTCACTTGAGCCTCTTCACCTAGGAGTACCATCGGGAACTTCCACAACGATATCTGAGCCTATGGTGCACTGGGCACAAACCATGCAACTATCTTGCACCGAAACTAATACTATCTCCAACTGGACCGAAGCGAGATTCCATATGATACACTTCATCTAGTAGTTCCATCGGGTGCATCTACAGTTCCATCGGGTGTGTCCAAATTGATTTCTGAGCATATGGTATGTTCCATGCAAACCGTGCACCTATCTTGCATCAAGATTAGAACTATCTCTAAACAGACAGAACCAAGGTTCCACATGAGCCTCTTCACCAAGGAGTACCAACGTGTGCATCCAAAATAGTTTCTTAGCCTATGGTGCATTTGGCACAAACCGTGTACCTATCTTGCACCGAAACTAACACTATCTCCAAAGAGACCGAAGTGAGATTCTATATGACACACATCATCTAGGAGTTCTATTGGGTGCTTCCAAATATATTTCTAAGCATATGGTACGTTCGATGCAATTCGTGCACAAATCTTGTATCAAGATTAGCACTATCTCTAAACAAAGCAAACTGAGCTTCCACTTGAGCCCCTTTACCTAGGAGTATCATCGGGTGCATCCAAAATAGTTTCTTAGCCTATGATGCATTAGGCACAAACTATGTACCTATCTTGCATCAAGATTAGCACTATCTCCAAATAGACCAAAGTGAGATTCCATATGACACATGTCATCTAGGAGTTCTATTGCGATGCATCCAAATAGATTTCTTAGCATATGGTATGTGTCATGCAAACCGTGCACCTATCTTGCACCTAAACTAACACTGTCTCCAAACAGATTGAAGCAAGATTCCACATGAGCCTCTTCACCAAGGAGTACCATCTCATGCGTCCAAAATAGTTTCTTAGCCTATGGTGCATTAGGCACAAACCGTGTACCTGTCTTGCACCGAAACTAACACTATCTCCAAAGAGACCGAAGTGAGATTCTATATGACACACGTCATCTAGGAGTTCTATTGAGTGCTTCCAAATATATTTCTAAGCATATGGTACGTTCGATGCAATTCGTGCACCTATCTTGCATCTAGATTAGCGCTATCTCCAAACAAAGCAACTGAGCTTCCACTTGAGCCTCTTTACCTAGGAGTATCATCGGGTGCATCCAAAATGGTTTCTTAGCCTATGATGCATTAGGCGCAAACTGTGTACCTATCTTGCACCAAAACTGACTCTGTCTCCAAATAGACCAAAGCGAGATTCCATATGACACATGTCATCTATGATTTCTATTGCGATGCATCCAAATAGATTTCTTAGCATATGGTATGTTCCATGAAAACCGTGCACCAATCTTGCATCAAGAATAGCAATATCTCCAAACAGATCGAACCGACCTTCCACTTGAGCCTCTTCACCTAGGAGTATTATCGGGTGCTTCCATAATGGTTTCCGAGCCTATGGTGCATTATGCGCAAACCATGCACCAATCTTGCACCTAAACTGTCTCCAAAGAGATTGAAGCGGGATTCCATATGACACACAGGATCTAGGAGCTCTATCGGGTGCGTCCAAATTGATTTCTGAGAATACGGTACGTTCCATGCAAACCGTACACCTATCTTTCATCAAGATTAGCACTTTCTCTAAACAGACCGAACCGAGCTTTCACTTGAGCCTCTTCACCTTAGAGTACCATCGGGAACTTCCACAACGATTTCTAAGCCTATGGTGCACTGGGCACAAACCATGCAACTATCTTGCACCGAAACTAATACTATCTCCAACTGGACTGAAGCGAGATTCCATATGATACACTTCATCTAGTAGTTCCATCGGGTGCATCTACAGTTCCATCGGGTGTGTCCAAATTGATTTCTAAGCATATGGTATGTACCATGCAAACCGTGCACCTATCTTGCATCAAGATTAGAACTATCTCGAAATAGAAAGAACCAAGATTCCACATGAGCCTCTTCACCAAGGAGTACCATCGCGTGCGTCCAAAATAGTTTCTTAGCCTATTGTGCATTAGGCACAAACCGTGTACCTATCTTGCACCGAAACTAACACTATCTCCAAAGAGACCGAAGTGAGATTCTATATGACACACGTCATCTAGGAGTTCTATTGGGTGCTTCCAAATATATCTCTAAGCATATGGTACGTTTGATGCAATTCGTGCACCTATCTTGCATCTAGATTAGCACTATCTCCAAACAAAGCAAACTGAGCTTGCACTTGAGCCCCTTTACCCAGGAGTATCATCGGGTGCATCAAAAATGGTTCTTAGCCTATGATGCATTAGGCGCAAACTGTGTACCTATCTTGCACCAAAACTAACTTTGCCTCCAAATAGACCAAAGCGAGATTCCATATGACACATGTCATCTAGGAGTTCTATTGCGATGCATCCAAATAGATTTCTTAGCATATGGTATGTTCCATGAAAACCGTGCACCTATCTTTCATCAAGATTAGCATTATCTCCAAACAGATCGAACCGACCTTCCAATTGAGCCTCTTCACCTAGGAGTATTATCGGGTGCTTCCATAATGGTTTCCGAGCCTATGGTGCATTATGCGCAAACCATGCACCAATCTTGCACCTAAACTGTCTCCAAACAGATTGAAGCAAGATTCCATATGACACACATGATCTAGGAGTTCTATCGGGTGCGTCAAAATTGATTTCAGAGAATATGATATGTTCCATGTAAACCAAACACCTATCTTGCATCAAGATTAGCACTATCTCCAAACAGACCTAACTGAGCTTTCACTTGAGCCTCTTCACCTAGGAGTACCATCGTCAACTTCCACAACGGTTTCTGAGCCTATGGTGCACTGGGCACAAACCATGCACTTATCTTGCACCGAAACTAATACTATCTTCAACTAGACTGAAGTGAGATTCTATATGATACACTTCATCTAGAAGTTCTATTAGGTGCATCTACAGTTCCATCGGGTGTGTCCAAATTGATTTCTGAACATATGGTATGTTCCATGCAAACCGTGCACCTATCTTGCATCAAGATTAGAACTATCTCCAAACAAACAGAACCAAGATTCCACATGAGCCTCTTCACCAAGGAGTACCATCACGTGCGTCTAAAATAGTTTCTTAGCCTATGGTGCATTAGGCACAAACCGTGTACCTATCTTGCACCGAAACTAACACTATCTCCAAAGAGACCGAAGTGAGATTCTATATGACACACGTCATCTAGGAGTTCTATTGGGTGCTTCCATATATATTTCGAAGCATATGGTACATTCGATGCAATTCGTGCACCTATCTTGCATCAAGATTAGCACTATCTCCAAACAAAGCAAACTGAGCTTCCACTTGAGCCCCTTTACCTAGGAGTATCATCGGGTGCATCCAAAATGGTTTCTTAGCCTATGATGCATTAGGCGCAAACTGTGTACCTATCTTGCACCAAAACTAATCTGTCTGCAAATAGACCAAAGCGAGATTCCATATGACACATGTCATCTAGGAGTTCTATTGTGATCCATCGAAAGCATATGGTATGTTCCATGAAAACCGTGCACCTATCTTGCATCAAGATTAGCACTATCTCCAAACAGATCGAACCGACCTTCCACTTGAGCCTCTTCACCTAGGAGTATTATCGGGTGCTTCCATAATGGTTTCCGAACCTATGGTGCATTATGCGCAAACCATGCACCAATCTTGCACCTAAACTGTCTCCAAACAGCCTGAAGCGAGATTCCATATGACACACATGATCTAGGAGTTTTATCGGGTGCGTCCAAATTGATTTCTGAGAATACGGTACGTTCCATGCAAACCGTACACCTATCTTTCATCAAGATTAGCACTATCTCCAAACAGACCGAACCGAGCTTTCACTTGAGCCTCTTCACCTAGGAGTACCATCGGGAACCTCCACAACGATTTCTGAGCCTATGGTGCACTGGGCACAAACCATGCAACTATCTTGCACAGAAACTAATACTATCTCCAACTGGACTGAAGCGAGATTTCATATGATACACATCATCTAGTAGTTCCATCGGGTGCATCTACAGTTCCATCGGGTGTGTCCAAATTGATTTCTGAGCATATGGTACGTTACATGCAAACCGTGCACCTATCTTGCATCAAGATTAGAACTATCTCCAAACAGACAGAACCAAGATTCCACATGAGCCTCTTCACCAAGGAGTACCATCGCGTGCGTCCAAAATAGTTTCTTAGCCTATGGTGCATTAGGCACAAACCGTGTACCTATCTTGCACCAAAACTAACACTATCTCCAAAGAGACCGAAGTGAGATTCTATATGACACACGTCATCTAGGAGTTCTACTGGGTGCTTCCAAATATATTTCTGAGCATATGGTACGTTTGATGCAATTCGTGCACCTATCTTGCATCTAGATTAGCACTATCTCCAAACAAAGCAAACTGAGCTTCCACTTGAGCCCCTTTACCTAGGAGAATCATCGGGTGCATCCAAAATGGTTTCTTAGCCTATGATGCATTAGGCGCAAACTGTGTACCTATCTTGCACCAAAACTACCTCTGTCTCCAAACAGACCTATGCGAGATTCTATATGACACATGTCATCTAGGAGTTCTATTGGGGTGCGTCCAAATGGATTTCTTAGCATATGGTATGTTCCATGCAAACCGTGCACCTATCTTGCATCAAGATTAGCACTATCTCCAAACAGATCGAACAGACCTTCCACTTGAGCCTCTTCACCTAGGATTATCATCAGGTGCTTCCATAATGGTTTCTGAGCCTATGGTGCATTATGCGCAAACGATGCACCAATCTTTCACCTAAACTAACACTGTCTCGAAACATATTGAAGCGAGATTCCAAATGACACACATGATCTAGGAGTTCTATCGGGTGCGTCCAAATTGATTTATGAGAACATGGTACGTTCCATGCAAACCGTACACCTATCATTCATCAAGATTAGCAGTATCTCCAAACAGACCGAACCGGGCTTTCACTTGAGCCTCTTCACCTAGGAGTACCATCGGGAACTTCCACAATGATTTCTGAGCCTATGGTGCACTGGGCACAAACCATGCAACTATCTTGCACCGAAACTAATACTATCTCCAACTGGACCGAAGTGAGATTCCATATGATACACTTCATCTATTAGTTCTATCGGGTGCATCTACAGTTCCATCAGGTGTGTCCAAATTGATTTCTGAACATATGGTATGTTCCATGCAAACCGTGCACCAATCTTGCATCAAGATTAGCACTATCTCCAAACAGATCGAACCGACCTTCCACTTGAGCCTCTTCACCTAGGAGTATTATCGAGTGTTTGCATAATGGTTTCCGAGCCTATGGTGCATTATGCGCAAACCATACAGCAATCTTGCACCTAAACTGTCTCCAAAGAGATTGAAGCGGGATTCCATATGACACACAGGATCTAGGAGTTCTATCTGGTGCGTCCAAATTGATTTCTGAGAATACGGTACGTTCCATGCAAACCGTACACCTATCTTTCATCAAGATTAGCACTTTCTCTAAACAGACCGAACCGAGTTTTCACTTGAGCCTCTTCACCTTAGAGTACCATCGGGAACTTCCACAACGATTTCTAAGCCTATGGTGCACTGGGCACAAACCATGCAACTATCTTGCACCGAAACTAATACTATCTCCAACTGGACTGAAGCGAGATTCCATATGATACACTTCATCTAGTAGTTCCATCGGGTGCATCTACAGTTCCATCGGGTGTGTCCAAATTGATTTCTAAGCATATGGTATGTACCATGCAAACCGTGCACCTATCTTGCATCAAGATTAGAACTATCTCCAAATAGAAAGAACCAAGATTCCACATGAGCCTCTTCACCAAGGAGTACCATCGCGTGCGTCCAAAATAGTTTCTTAGCCTATTGTGCATTGGGCACAAACCGTGTACCTATCTTGCACCGAAACTAACACAATCTCCAAAGAGACCGAAGTTAGATTCTATATGACACACGTCATCTAGGAGTTCTATTGGGTGCTTCCAAATATATTTCTAAGCATATGGTACGTTTGATGCAATTCGTGCACCTATCTTGCATCTAGATTAGCACTATATCCAAACATAGCAAACTGAGCTTCCACTTGAGCCCCTTTACCCAGGAGTGGTGTGCCCAACACAATTGTTTCTGATCGTGATGCTAAATTTCTTAGTCATTTTTGGAAGACTTTGTGGTTCAAATTGGGGACTAAGCTTTTATTTTCCACCACTTGTCATCCCCAAACTGATGGTCAAACTGAAGTTGTTAATAGAACTTTATCCACTATGTTACGGGCTGTTTTAAAGAAGAATATTAAGATGTGGGAAGAATGCTTGCCTCATATTGAGTTCGCCTATAATCGTTCATTGCATTCTACTACAAAAATGTGTCCTTTTGAGATTGTCTATGGCTTCTTGCCACGTGCTCCTATTGATTTAATGCCTTTGCCAAGTTCTGAAAAAATAAATTTTGATGCTAAGCAACGTGCTGAATTGATGTTAAAATTGCATGAAGCCACTAAACAAAACATAGAGCGCATGAATGCTAAGTACAAATGCGCTGGAGATAAAGGTAGAAAGCAATTGATTCTAGAACCTGGGGATTTGGTTTGGTTGCATTTGCGAAAAGATAGATTTCCAGAACTGAGAAAATCCAAATTGATGCCTAGAGCTGATGGTCCTTTTAAAGTGCTGCAACGAATTAATGAGAATGCATATAAGCTTGATCTTCCTGCAGATTTTGGGGTTAGTCCCACATTTAACATTGCAGATTTGAAACCATATTTGGGTGAGGAACATGAGCTTGAGTCGAGGACGACTCAAATGCAAGAAAGGGAGGATGATGAGGACATCAACACCATCGATATATCCGCACCTACACCAGTTGGTCCTCTTACTCGTGCTCGTGCCCGTCAACTCAACCTTCAAGTAAGTTCAGTTTTAAACTCTTGTCAACCATATTTAGACAATGGAGACACGTGCACTTTCGTGTTGCTCAGAAATAATGGACAAGATCAGCAAGGGAAGGTTCAACTGCATTCAGAATTTGACGCAACACCAACTTCAAGGGCTGATTGCATATGGGAAGAGTGATAACTTAACAAAGGTGATTGGAGATCAGGTCCAAGCCTCCACAACATCCTCTATCAAGTTACCACGTCGCTTCTAAAGCAAGGAAACAAAGAGTCCAAACCCAACACGTTTTGGGAGTTGGATTCGGACTCGAAAATAACTCTAACTTGTATGGATCACCACGGCGTCATATGGACTCCATCTGGGACGTTCCTATACTTGTTGGAAAGCTCAAGAAGTCTACTTTCCAATGGGTCCAACCACATATCTATGCAGCTTATGAGTCGGGCGCAGTCCTTGTTTTCGTGCCGATACCTTTTTCTATTTTGGTGCTGCGTCACCCTATTTTGGACCAATGGCCCATGTATCAAGTTGAGTCTATTAGGGACGCGTCCTAGGGTTGGAGGACAACTCTAGCACCCCTTTGGTCGTCCTCCCCTCTATTTATTTACATCTAGAGCCGCCATGAACAACGGGGTTTTGTTTAGATCAAGTTTAGCCTTCGCTACTTGCTTGTAGGCGCGCGTGCAGGATCAGCCGCCCGTCTCCTTGTCTTCGGACCCCCATTGTTGATTACGATTCAGTTTGAAACCTTCAATTCATCTTGCAAATTCAGTGCTTGTTTCCTCGTTCTTGCTAGTTCTTCGATTGCTTGCAGGACGGGAGCCCTAGGGGCTGGTTGTCGCGCTCCACAAGATCGTGACGGCTATTGGACGTGGTGTATCGGTTGCTAAGGCGCGGTCTTGAGGGCTATAGTCGAGCCGTGAACGTCATCTCCATCCACCAATCGAGTTATCCCCGTCTCTCATCAAAAGATCGGGCAAAAACCCTAGCGGGTTCGCATCAGAACTACTAGATGAAGTGTATCATATGGAATCTCGCTTCGGTCTAGTTGGAGATAGTATTAGTTTCGGTGCAAGATAGTTGCATGGTTTGTGCCCAGTGCACCATAGGCTCAGAAATCGTTGTGAAAGTTCCCGATGGTACTCCTAGGTGAAGAGGCTCAAGTGAAAGCTCGGTTCGGTCTGTTTGAGATAGTGCTAATCTTGATGAAAGATTGGTGTACGGTTTGCATCAAACGTACCATATTCTCAGAAACCGATAGAACTCCTAGATCATGTGTGTCATATGGAATCTCGCTTCAATCTATTTGGAGACAGTGTTAGTTTAGGTGCAAGATTGGTGCATGGTTTGCGCATAATGCACCAAAGGCTCAGAAACCATTATGGAAGCACCCGATGATAATCCTAGGTAAAGAGGCTCAAGTGGAAGGTCGGTTTGATCTGTTTGGAGATAATGCTAATCTTAATGCAAGATAGGTGCACGGTTTGCATGGAACATACCATATGCTAAGAAATCCATTTAGACGCACCCCAAGAGAACTCGTAGATGACATGTGTCATATAGAATCTCGCTTTGGTCTGTTTGGAGACAGAGTTAGTTTTGGTGCAAGATAGGTACACGGTTTGCGCCTAATGCATCATAGGCTAAGATACCATTTTGGATGCACCCGATGATACTCCTGGGTAAAGGGGCTGAAGTGGAAGCTCAGTTTTCTTTTGTTTGGAGATAGTGCTAATCTTGATGCAAGATAGGTGCACGAATTGCATGGAACGTACCATATGCTTCGAAATATATTTGGAAGCACCGTGTGTCATATAGAATCTCACTTCGGTATCTTTGGAGATAGTGTTAGTTTCGGTGCAAGATAGGTACACGGTTTGTGCCTAATACACCATAGGCTAAGAAACTATTTTGGACGCACACGTTGGTACTCCATGGTGAAGAGGCTCAAGTGGAATCTTGGTTCTGTCTGTTTGGAGATAGTTCTAATCTTGATGCAAGATAGGTGCACGGTTTGCAAGGAACATACCATTTGCTCAGAAATCAATTTGGACAAACCCGATGGAACTGTAGATGCACCCGATGGAACTACTAGATGAAGTCTATCATATGGAATCTCGCTTCGGTCCAGTTGGAGATAGTATTAGTTTCGGTGCAAGATAGTTGCATGGTTTGTGCCCAGTGCACCATAGGCTCAGAAATCGTTGTGGAAGTTCTCGATGGTACTCCTAGGTGAAGAAGCTCAAGTGAAAGCTCGGTTCGGTCTGTTTGGAGATAGTGCTAATCTTGATGAAAGATAGGTGTACGGTTTGCATGGAACGTACCATATTCTTAGAAATCAATTTGGACCCACCTGATAGAACTTCTAGATCATGTGTGTCATATGGAATCTCGCTTCAACCTATTTGGAGACAGTGTTAGTTTAGGTGCAAGATTGGTGCATGGTTTGCGCATAATGCACCATAGGCTCAGAAACCATTATGGAAGCACCCGATGATAATCCTAGGTGAAGAGGCTCAAGTGGAAGGTCGGTTTGATCTGTTTGGAGATAGTGCTAATCTTGATGCAAGACAGGTGCACGGTTTGCATGGAACATACCATATGCTAAGAAACCATTTTGGATGCACCCGATGATACTCCTGGGTAAAGGGGCTCAAGTGGAAGCTCAGTTTGCTTTTGTTTGGAGATAGTGCTAATCTTGATGCTAGATAGGTGCACAAATTGCATGGAACGTACCATATGCTTCGAAATATATTTGGAAGCACCCAATAGAACTCCTAGATGACGTGTGTCATATAGAATCTCACTTCGGTCTCTTTGGAGGTAGTGTTAGTTTCGGTGCAAGATAGGTACACGGTTTGTGCCTATTGCACCCTAGGCTAAGAAACTATTTTGGACGCACACGATGGTACCCCATGGTGAAGAGGCTCAAGTGGAAACTTGGTTCTGTCTGTTTGGAGATAGTTCTAATCTTGATGCAAGATCGGTGCACGGTTTCCATGGAACATACCATATGCTCAGAAATCAATTTGGACACACTCGATGGAACTTTAGATGCACCCGATGGAACTACTAGATGAAGTGTATCATATGGAATCTCGCTTCGGTCTAGTTGGAGATAGTATTAGTTTCGGTGCAAGATAGTTGCATGGTTTGTGCCCAATGCACCATAGGCTCAGAAATTGTTGTGGAAGTTCCCGATGGTACTCCTAGGTGAAGAGGCTCAAGTGAAAGCTCGGTTCAGTCTGTTTGGAGATGGTGCTAATCTTGATGAAAGATTGGTGTACGGTTTGCATCAAACGTACCATATTCTCAGAAATCAATTTGTATGCACCCGATAGAACTCCTAGATCATGTGTGTCATATGGAATCTCGCTTCAATCTGTTTGGAGACAGTGCTAGTTTAGGTGCAAGATTGGTGCATGGTTTGCGCATAATGCACCATAGGCTCAGAAACCATTATGGAAGCACCCGATGATAATCCTAGGTAAAGAGGCTCAAGTGGAAGGTCGGTTTGATCTGTTTGGAGATAATGCTAATC
>NW_018396404.1:258211-259798 GCF_000003195.3 Sorghum bicolor
ATGGTATGTTCCATGCAAACCGTGCACCTATCTTGCATCTAGATTAGCACTATCTCCAAATAGATCGAACCGACCTTCCACTTGAGCCTCTTCACCTAGGAGTACCATCGGGAACTTCCATAATGATTTCTGAGCCTTTGGTGCACTGGGCACAAACCATGCAACTATCTTGCACCGAAACTAATACTATCTCCAATTGGACCGAATCGAGATTCCATATGGTACACTTCATCTAGTAGTTCCATTGGGTGCATCTACAGTTCCATCAGGTGTGTCCAAATTAATTTCTGAGCATATAGTATGTTCCATGCAAACCGTACACCTATCTTGCATCAAGATTATAACTATCTCCAAACAGACAGAAACCAAGATTCCACATGAGCCTCCTCACCAAGGAGTACCATCGCGTGCGTCCAAAATAGTTTCTTAGCCTATGGTGCATTAGGCACAAACCGTGTACCTATCTTGCACAGAAAATAACACTATCTCCAAAGAGGCCGAAGTGAGATTCTATATGACACTCGTCATCTAGGAGTTCTATTGGGTGCTTCCAAATATATTTCTAAGCATATGGTACGTTCGATGCAATTCGTGCACCTATCTTGCATCAGTGTTAGCACTATCTCCAAACAAAGCAAACTGAGCTTCCACTTGAGCCCTTTTACCCAGGAGTATCATCGGGTGCATCCAAAATGGTTTCTTAGCCTATGATGCATTAGGCACAAACTGTGTACCTATCTTGCACCAAAACTAACTCTGTCTCCAAACAGACCAAAGCGAGATTCTATATGACACTTGTCATCTAGGAGTTCTATTGGGGTGCGTCCAAATGGATTTCTTTGCATATGGTATGTAACATGCAAACCGTGCACCTATCTTGCATCAAGATTAGCGCTATCTCCAAATAGATCGAGCCGACCTTCCACTTGAGCCTCTTCACCTAGGAGTATTATCGGGTGCTTCCATAATGGTTTTCGAGCCTATGGTGCATTATGCGCAAACCATGCACCAATCTTGCACCTAAACTAACACTGTCTCCAAACAGATTGAAGCGAGATTCCATATGACACACATGATCTAGGAGTTCTATCGGGTGCGTCCAAATTGATTTCTGAGAATATTGTATGTTCCATGCAAACCATACACCTATCTTTCATCAAGATTAACACTATCTCCAAACAGACCGAACCGAGCTTTCACTTGAGCCTCTTCACCTAGGAGTACCATGGGGAACTTCCACAACGATTTCTGAGCCTATGGTGCACTCGGCACAAACCATGCAACTATCTTGCACCGAAATTAATACTATCTCCTACTAGACCGAAGCGAGATTCCGTATGATACACTTCATCAAGTAGTTCGATTGGGTGCATCTACAGTTCCATCGGGTGTGTCCAAATTGATTTTTGAGCATATCGTATGTTCCATGCAAACCGTGCACCTATCTTGCATCAAGATTAGAACTATCTCCAAACAGACAGAACCAAGATTCCACATGAGCCTCTTCACCAAGGAGTACCATCGCGTGCGTCCAAAATAGTTTCTTAGCCTATGGTGCATTAGGCACAAACCGTGTACCTATCTTGC
>NW_018396404.1:265059-266153 GCF_000003195.3 Sorghum bicolor
CAACCACCAGTCACAAGTTTCAGCCATAACTCAAGCATCTGTTAATCAAACTAAGCAAGTAAGTACTTTCTGGAAAGCTTAGCAAATTGTCTACAATTTACGTTTAGACATCCCAGCATGATTCCCAACCGAAATATGCTAAAACATACAAAGTTGACTGGCTGCTCTGGAAATTCCAGAGAGCAAGCACTTTGCAGCAGATACTTGCAACATGCATAACTTTCAAACTACTCAACCAAATGTCATGCAATTTGGACACGAAGTAGATCAGTAAGTTAGCTACAAGTTTGTTGTAGACAAGTTTCCCAGAAAACATAATCTTCAAATAGTTCTTAATCATTTGCTATCAACTGTACAGAAATGCTCTAGGAAAGACAATAATAGCTAAAATAATATTTTGCACATATTGAGAATGTATCACAGGGATAAACCAATTGCACCAACAGATAGAACATGACTAAGAAACACTAGAAAATATCATGGCAAGGTCTAAATTCATTTCTATCATCACCTTTTCCATTTATTTAATTATTAAGGTGATTTAATGAACCTATACTCCAAGTGTTCCAAAAATTCTAAGAAAATTACACCAAGCTACTCATGCTAACATAAGATCATTGTAAAATTTTCAGAACATTTGCACATACACATTGTGAGGTATAAAATAACAAGCTAGTAAAGGCATGCAAGGCATAAATGTGAAACCCTATCAAAAAGTGTCAAACAACAGATTTTAGATTTTTCCTAGTCTACACATAAGTACAACACTCAGCAAGTTTCATCACAAAAGGAGCTATAACTTATTTATTAAAAATATCACAAGAAACTCCTATTTAAGCAAGAATTATTTTTAACTCCTCAACCAGGCTTCCAAAAATCATGAAAATCAGAGCCTATTCATAACATAAGTAACAACTCCCTAATTTTGCATGGCCAGCAGATCAACAGATCTCAAGATATAATTACCCACTAAAAATCCAAGATTAATTTATATCTATTTACTTCTGCAAAAACATGGCATGTTTCATATTTTTATTAAAAACTAGACTTCTGCTGGAACCTAGCAAAATTGGAATCACCACATTTGGATCTCT
>NW_018396404.1:266679-267699 GCF_000003195.3 Sorghum bicolor
AACAGACCGAACCGAGCTTTCATTTGAGCCTCTTCCCTAGGAGTACCATCGGGAACTTCCACAAGGATTTCTGAGCCTATGGTGCACTCGGCACAAACCATGCAACTATCTTGCACCAAAACTAATACTATCTCCAACTGGACCAAAGCGAGATTCCATATGATACACTTCATCTAGTAGTTGCATCGGGTGCATCTACAGTTCCATCGGGTGTGTCCAAATTGATTTCTGAGCTTATAGTATGTTCCATGCAAACCGTGCACCTATCTTGCATCAAGATTATAACTATCTCCAAACAGACAGAACCAAGATTCCACATGAGCCTCCTCACCAAGGAGTACCATCGCGTGCGTCCAAATTAGTTTCTTAGCCTATGGTGCATTAGGCACAAACCGTGTACCTATCTTGCACAGAAAATAACACTATCTCCAAAGAGGCTGAAGTGAGATTCTATATGACAATCGTCATCTAGAAGTTCTATTGGGTGCTTCCAAATATATTTCTAAGCATATGGTACGTTCGATACAATTCGTGCACCTATCTTGCATCAGTGTTAGCACTATCTCCAAACAAAGCAAACTGAGCTTCCACTTGAGCCCTTTTACCCAGGAGTATCATCGGGTGCATCCAAAATGGTTTCTTAGCCTATGATGCATTAGGCACAAACTGTGTACCTATCTTGCACCAAAACTAACTCTGTCTCCAAACAGACCAAAGCGAGATTCTATATGACACTTGTCATCTAGGAGTTCTATTGGGGTGCGTCCAAATGGATTTCTTTGCATATGGTATGTAACATGCAAACCGTGCACCTATCTTGCATCAAGATTAGCGCTATCTCCAAATAGATCGAGCCGACCTTCCACTTGAGCCTCTTCACCTAGGAGTATTATCGGGTGCTTCCATAATGGTTTTCGAGCCTATGGTGCATTATGCGCAAAGCATGCACCAATCTTGCACCTAAGCTAACACTGTCTCCGAACAGATTGAAGCAAGATTCCATATGACACACATGATCTA
>NW_018396404.1:271974-272976 GCF_000003195.3 Sorghum bicolor
GTAGCTTATGAAATTATCTACGACTTTGTTTCAGGTGTCAAGAACATGCAAGGTTTCTAACACCAGTTTCATAAAACATCTTTGAAAAGAAGTCTAGGGGGTCAAAAAGGTCATTCTAGGGTTACCCATGACTTAGGGGTGTTTTTGGACAAAACCTTCAACATGGACTTTGCTCCAAATGATATTCTAAACATGATTGAAGTATTTTGGAAGACAATGTACACTTGTTTGTATTGGTTACCCCTTATAGTCACTCAATTCAAGTCACACAAACAATTCAATCATACATGGTATACATAAGATGATATGTGATCATGATAGATGCTTATGAATGGGCATGATGATGCTTATGTTAATGCAATGCTCATGGTTAACATGCAAGCTAACACTAGGAGTGTTACAAAAACCGTGTACCTATCTTGTACCAAAACTAAAACTATCTCCAAAGAGACCGAAGTGAGATTCTATATGACACACGTCATCTAGGAGTTCTATTGGGTGCTTCCAAATATATTTCGAAGCATATGGCACGTTCGATGCAATTCGTGCACCTATCTTGCATCAAGATTAGCACTATCTCCAAACAAAGCAAACTGAGCTTCCACTTGAGCCCCTTTACCCAGGAGTTTCGTCGGGTGCATCCAAAATGGTTTCTTAGCCTATGATGCATTAGGCGCAAACTGTGTACCTATCTTGCACCAAAACTAACTCTGTCTCCAAACAGACCAAAGCGAGATTCTATATGACACAGGTCATCTAGGAGTTCTATTGGGGTGCGTCCAAATGGATTTCTTAGCATATGCTATGTTCCATGCAAACCGTGCACCTATCTTGCATCAAGATTAGCACTATCTCCAAACAGATCGAACCGACCTTCCACTTGAGCCTCTTCACCTAGGATTATCATCGGGTGCTAGCATAATGGTTTCTGAGCCTATGGTGCATTATGTGCAAACCATGCACCAATCTTGATCTGTTTAAAACCGTACCAGATCTCTGACT
>NW_018396404.1:273076-320432 GCF_000003195.3 Sorghum bicolor
AAGAAAAAAAAAAAAAAAAAAAAAAAAAAGAAGAAAGGACAGGCAGGAAGCCGCGCGACTGAGCCCGACCAGAAAATGTACGTCATGCAAACCGTGCGCCTATCTTGCATCAAGATAAGCACTATCTCCAAACAGATCGAACCGACCTTCCACTTGAGCCTCTTTACCTAGGATTATCATTGGGTGCTTCCATAATGGTTTCTGAGCCTATGGTGCATTATGCGCAAACCATGCACCAATCTTGCACCTAAACTAACACTGTCTCCAAACAGATTGAAGCGAGATTCCATATTACACACATGATCTAGGAGTTCTATCGGGTGCGTCCAAATTGATTTCTAAGAATATGGTACGTTCCATGCAAACCGTACACCTATCTTTCATCAAGATTAGCACTATCTCCAAACAGACCGAACCGAGCTTTCACTTGAGCCTCTTCACCTAGGAGTACCATCGGGAACTTCCACAACGGTTTCTGAGCCTATGGTGCATTAGGCACAAACCGTGCACCTATCTTGCACCGAAACTAACATTATCTCCAAAGAGACCGAACTGAGATTCTATATGACACACATCATCTAGGAGTTCTATTGGGTGCTTCCAAATATATTTCTAAGCATATGGTACGTTCGATGCAATTCGTGCACCTATCTTGCATCAATATTAGCACTATCTCCAAACAAAGCAAACTGAGCTTCCACTTGAGCCCCTTTACCCAGGAGTATCATTGGGTGCATCCAAAATGGTTTCTTAGCCTATGATGCATTAGGCGCAAACTGTGTACCTATCTTGCACCAAAACTAACTCTGTCTCCAAACAGATCGAAGCGAGATTCCATTGGACACATGTCATCTAGGAGTTCTATTGGGGTGCGTCCAAATGGATTTCTTAGCATTAGAACTATCTCCAAACAGACAGAACCAAGATTCCACATGAGCCTCTTCACCAAGGAGTACCATCGCGTGCGTCCAAAATAGTTTCTTAGCCTATGGTGCATTAGGCACAAACCGTGTACCTATCTTGCACCGAAACTAACACTATCTCCAAAGAGGCCAAGGTGAGATTCTATATGACACACGTCATCTAGGAGTTCTATTGGGTGCTTCCAAATATATTTCTAAGCATATGGTACGTTCGATGCAATTCGTGCACCTATCTTGCATCAAGATTAGCACTATCTCCAAACAAAGCAAACTGAGCTTCCACTTGAGCCCCTTTACCCTGGAGTATCATTGGGTGCATCCAAAATGGTTTCTTAGCCTATGATGCATTAGGCGCAAACTGTGTACCAATCTTGCACCAAAACTAACTCTGTCTCCAAGCAGACCAAAGCGAGATTCTATATGACACATGTCATCTAGGAGTTCTATTGGGGTGCGTCCAAATAGATTTCTTTGCATATGGTATGTTCCAAGCAAACTGTGCACCTATCTTGCATCAAGATTAGCACTATCTCCAAACAGATCGAACTGACCTTCCACTTGAGCCTCTTCACCTAGGAGTACCATCGGGAACTTCCACAACGTTTTCTGAGCCTATGGTGCACTGGGCACAAACCATGCAACTATCTTGCACCAAAACTAATACTATCTCCAACTGGACCGAAGCGAGATTCCATATGATACACTTCATCTAGTAGTTCCATTGGGAGCATTTACAGATCCATCGGCTGTGTCCAAATTGATTTCTGAGCATATGGTATGTTCTATGCAAACCGTGCACCTATCTTGCATCAAGATTAGAACTATCTCCAAACAGACAGAACCAAGATTCCACAAGAGCCTCTTCACCAAGGAGTATAATCGCATGCGTCCAAAATAGTTTCTTAGCCTATGGTGGATTAGGCACAAACCGTGTACCTATCTTGCACCGAAACTAACACTATCTCCAAAGAGACCGAAGTGAGATTCTATATGACACACGTCATCTAGGAGTTCGATTGGGTGCTTCCAATTATATTTCGAAGCATATGGTACGTTCCATGCAATTCATGCACCTATGTTGCATCAAGATTAGCACTATCTCCAAACAAAAGCAAACTAAGCTTCCACTTGAGCCCCTTTACCGAGGAGTATCATCGGGTGCATCCAAAATGGTTTCTTAGCCTATGATGCATTAGGCGCAAACTGTGTACCTATGTTGCACCAAAACTAACTCTGTCTCCAAACAGACCAAAGCGAGATTCTATATGACACATGTCATCTAGGAGTTCTATTGGGGTGCGTCCAAATGGATTTCTTTGCATATGGTATGTTCCATGCAAACCGTGCACCTATCTTGCATCAAGATTAGCACTATCTCCAAATAGATAGAACCGACCTTCCACTTGAGCCTCTTAACCTAGGAGTACCATCGGGAACTTCCACAATGATTTCTGAGCCTATGATGCACTGGGCACAATCCATGCAACTCTCTTGCACCGAAACGAATACTATCTCCAACTGGACCGAAGCGAGATTCCATATGATACACTTCATCTAGTAGTTCCATTGGGTGCATCTACAGTCCCATCGGGTGTGTCCAAATTGATTTCTGAGCATATGGTATGTTCCATGCAAAACGTGCACCTATCTTGCATCAAGATTAGAACTATATCCAAACAGACAAAACCAAGATTCCGCATGAGCCTCTTCACCAAAGAGTCCATCGCGTGCGTCCAAAATAGTTTCTTAGCCTATGGTGCCTTAGGCACAAACCTTGTACCCATCTTGCACCGAAACTAACACTATCTCCAAAAAGAACGGAGTGAGATTCTATATGACACACGTCATATAGGAGTTCTATTGGGTGCTTCCAAATATATTTCGAAGCATATGGTACGTTCGATGCAATTCGTGCACCTATCTTGCATCAAGATTAGCACTATCTCCAAACAAAGCAAACTGAGCTTCCACTTGAGCCCCTTTACCCAGGAGTATCATCGGGTGCATCCAAAATGGTTTCTTATCCTATGATGCATTAGGCGCAAACTGTGTACCTATCTTGCACCAAAACTAACTCTGTCTCCAAACAGACCAAAGTGAGATTCTATATGACACATGTCATCTTGGAGTTCTATTGGGTGCGTCCAAATGGATTTCTTTGCATATGGTATGTTCCATGCAAACCGTGCACCTATCTTGCATCAAGATTAGCACTATCTCCAAATAGATCGAACCGACCTTCCACTTGAGCCTCTTCACCTAGGAGTACCATCGGGAACTTCCATAATGATTTCTGAGCCTTTGGTGCACTGGGCACAAACCATGCAACTATCTTGCACCGAAACTAATACTATCTCCAATTGGACCGAATCGAGATTCCATATGGTACACTTCATCTAGTAGTTCCATTGGGTGCATCTACAGTTCCATCAGGTGTGTCCAAATTAATTTCTGAGCATATAGTATGTTCCATGCAAACCGTACACCTATCTTGCATCAAGATTATAACTATCTCCAAACAGACAGAAACCAAGATTCCACATGAGCCTCCTCACCAAGGAGTACCATCGCGTGCGTCCAAAATAGTTTCTTAGCCTATGGTGCATTAGGCACAAACCGTGTACCTATCTTGCACAGAAAATAACACTATCTCCAAAGAGGCCGAAGTGAGATTCTATATGACACTCGTCATCTAGGAGTTCTATTGGGTGCTTCCAAATATATTTCTAAGCATATGGTACGTTCGATGCAATTCGTGCACCTATCTTGCATCAAGGTTAGCACTATCTCCAAACAAAGCAAACTGAGCTTCCACTTGAGCCCCTTTACCCAGGAGTATCATCGGGTGCATCCAAAATGGTTTCTTATCCTATGATGCATTAGGCACAAACTGTGTACCTATCTTGCACCAAAACTAACTCTGTCTCCAAACAAGACCAAAGCGAGATTCTATATGACACTTGTCATCTAGGAGTTCTATTGGGGTGCGTCCAAATGGATTTCTTTGCATATGGTATGTAACATGCAAACCGTGCACCTATCTTGCATCAAGATTAGCACTATCTCGAAACAGATCGAACCGACCTTCCACTTGAGCCTCTTCACCTAGGAGTATTATCGGGTGCTTCCATAATGGTTTTCGAGCCTATGGTGCAATATGCGCAAAGCATGCACCAATCTTGCACCTAAGCTAACACTGTCTCCAAACAGATTGAAGCAAGATTCCATATGACACACATGATCTAGGAGTTCTATCGAGTGCGTTCAAATTGATTTCCGAGAATATGGTACGTTTGATGCAAACCGTACACCTATCTTTCATCAAGATTAGCACTATCTCCAAACAGACCGAACCGAGCTTTCACTTGAGCCTCTTCACCTAGGAGTACCATCAGGAACTTGCACAACGATTTCTGAGCCTATGGTGCACTAGGCACAAACCATGCAACTATCTTGCACCGAAACTAATACTATCTCCAACTGGACCGAAGCGAGATTCCATATGATACACTTCATCTAGTAGTTCCATCGGGTGCATCTACAGTTCCATCGGGTGTGTCCAAATTGATTTCTGAGCATATGGTATGTTCAATGCAAACCGTGCACCTATCTTGCATCAAGATTAAAACTATCTCCAAATAGACAGAACCAAGATTCCACATGAGCCTCTTCACCAAGGAGTACCATCGCGTGCGTCCAAAATAGTTTCTTAGCCTATGGTGCATTAGACACAAACCGTGTACCTATCTTGCACCGAAACTAACACTATCTCCAAAGAGACCGAAGTGAGATTTTATATTACACACGTCATCTAGGAGTTCTATTGGGTGCTTCCAAATATATTTCTAAGCATATGGTACGCTCGATGCAATTCACGCACCTATCTTGCATCAAGATTAGCACTATCTCCAAACAAAGCAAACTGAGCTTCCACTTGAGCCCCTTTACCCAGGAGTATCATCGGGTGCATCCAAAATGGTTTCTTAGCCTATGATGCATTAGGCGCAAACTGTGTACCTATCTTGCACCTAAACTAACTCTGTCTCCAAACAGACCAAAGCGAGATTCTATATGACACATGTCATCTAGGAGTTCTATTAGGGTGCGTCCAAATGGATTTCTTTGCATATGGTATGTTCCATGCAAACCGTGCACCTATCTTGCATCAAGATTAGCACTATCTCCAAACAGATCGAATCGACCTTCCACCTGAGCCTCTTCACCTAGGAGTACCATCGAGAACTTCCACAACGATTTCTGAGCCTATGGTGCACTGGGCACAAACCATGCAACTATCTTGCACCGAAACTAATACTATCTCCAACTAGACCGAAGCGAGATTCCGTATGATACACTTCATCAAGTAGTTCCATTGGGTGCATCTACAGTTCCATCGGGTGTGTCCAAATTGATTTCTGAGCATATGGTATGTTCCATGCAAACCGTGCATCTATCTTGCATCAAGATTAGAACTATCTCCAAACAGACAGAACCAAGATTCCACATGAGCCTCTTCACCAAGGAGTACCATCGCGTGCATCCAAAATAGTTTCTTAGCATATGGTGCATTAGGCACGAACCGTGTACCTATCTTGCACTGAAACTAAAACTGTCTCCAAAGAGACCGAAGTGAGATTCTATATGACACCCGTCATCTAGGAGTTCTCTTGGGTGCTTTCAAATATATTTCGAAGCATATGGTACGTTCGATGCAATTCGTGCACCTATCTTGCATCAAGATTAGCACTATCTCCAAACAAAGCAAACTGAGCTTCCACTTGAGACCCTTTACCCAGGAGTATCATTGGGAGCATCCAAAATGGTTTCTTAGCCTATGATGCATTAGGCGCAAACTGTGTACCTATCTTGCACCAAAACTAACTCTGTCTCCAAACAGACCAAAGCGAGATTCCATATGACACATGTCATCTAGGAGTTCTGTTGGGTTGCGTCTAAATGGATTTCTTAGTATATGGTATGTTCCATGCAAACCGTGTGCCTTTCTTGCATCAAGATTAGCACTATCTCCAAACAGATCGAACCGACCTTCCACTTGAGCCTCTTTACCTAGGATTATCATCGGGTGCTTCCATAATGGTTTCTGAGCCTATGGTGCATTATGCGCAAACCATGCGCCAATCTTGCACCTAAACTAACACTGTCTCCAAACAGATTGAAGCGAGATTCCATATGACACACATGATCTAGGAGTTCTATCGGGTGCGTCCAAATTGATTTCGGAGAATATTGTATGTTCCATGCAAACCATACACCTATCTTTCATCAAGATTAGCACTATCTCCAAACAGACCGAACCGAGCTTTCATTTGAGCCTCTTCACCTAGGAGTACCATCGGGAACTTTCACAACGATTTCTGAGCCTATGGTGCACTGGGCACAAACCATGCAACTATCTTGCACCAAAACTAATACTATCTCCAACTGGACCAAAGCGAGATTCCATATGATACACTTCATCTAGTAGTTGCATCGGGTGCATCTACAGTTCCATCGGGTGTGTCCAAATTGATTTCTGAGCTTATAGTATGTTCCATGCAAACCGTGCACCTATCTTGCATCAAGATTATAACTATCTCCAAACAGACAGAACCAAGATTCCACATGAGCCTCCTCACCAAGGAGTACCATCGCGTGCGTCCAAATTAGTTTCTTAGCCTATGGTGCATTAGGCACAAACCGTGTACCTATCTTGCACAGAAAATAACACTATCTCCAAAGAGGCTGAAGTGAGATTCTATATGACAATCGTCATCTAGAAGTTCTATTGGGTGCTTCCAAATATATTTCTAAGCATATGGTACGTTCGATACAATTCGTGCACCTATCTTGCATCAGTGTTAGCACTATCTCCAAACAAAGCAAACTGAGCTTCCACTTGAGCCCTTTTACCCAGGAGTATCATCGGGTGCATCCAAAATGGTTTCTTAGCCTATGATGCATTAGGCACAAACTGTGTACCTATCTTGCGCCAAAACTAACTCTGTCTCCAAACAGACCAAAGCGAGATTCTATATGACACTTGTCATCTAGGAGTTCTATTGGGGTGCGTCCAAATGGATTTCTTTGCATATGGTATGTAACATGCAAACCGTGCACCTATCTTGCATCAAGATTAGCACTATCTCCAAATAGATCGAGCCGACCTTCCACTTGAGCCTCTTCACCTAGGAGTATTATCGGGTGCTTCCATAATGGTTTTCGAGCCTATGGTGCATTATGCGCAAAGCATGCACCAATCTTGCACCTAAGCTAACACTGTCTCCAAACAGATTGAAGCAAGATTCCATATGACACACATGATCTAGGAGTTCTATCGAGTGCGTTCAAATTGATTTCCGAGAATATGGTACGTTTGATGCAAACCGTACACTATCTTTCATCAAGATTAGCACTATCTCCAAACAGACCGAACCGAGCTTTCATTTGAGCCTCTTCACCTAGGAGTACCATCGGGAACTTTCACAACGATTTCTGAGCCTATGGTGCACTGGGCAAAAACCATGCAACTATCTTGCACCGAAACTAATACTATCTCCAACTGGACCGAAGCGAGATTCCATATGATACACTTCATCTAGTAGTTCCATCGGGTGCATCTACAGTTCCATCGGGTGTGTCCAAATTGATTTCTGAGCATATGGTTTGTTCAATGCAAACCGTGCACCTATCTTGCATCAAGATTAGAACTATCTCCAAATAGACAGAACCAAGATTCCACATGAGCCTCTTCACCAAGGAGTACCATCGCGTGCATCCAAAATAGTTTCTTAGCCTATGGTGCATTAGGCACAAACCGTGTACCTATCTTGCACCGAAACTAACACTATCTCCAAAGAGACCGAAGTGAGATTCTATATGACACACGTCATCTAGGAGTTCTATTGGGTGCTTCCAAATATATTTCGAAGCATATGGTATGTTCGATGCAATTCATGCACCTATCTTGCATCAAGATTAGCACTACTTCCAAACAAAGCAAACTGAGCTTCCACTTGAGCCCCTTTACCCAGGAGTATCATCGGGTGCATCCAAAATGGTTTCTTAGCCTATGATGCATTAGGCGCAAACTGTGTACCTATCTTGCACCTAAACTAACTCTGTCTCCAAACAGACCAAAGCGAGATTCTATATGACACATGTCATCTAGGAGTTCTATTGGGGTGCGTCCAAATGGATTTCTTTGCATATGGTATGTTCCATGCAAACCGTGCACCTATCTTGCATCAAGATTAGCACTATCTCCAAATAGATCGAATCGACCTTCCACCTGAGCCTCTTCACCTAGGAGTACCATTGGGAACTTCTACAACGATTTCTGAGCCTATGGTGCACTGGGCACAAACCATGCTACTATCTTGCACCGAAACTAATACTATCTCCTACTAGACCGAAGCGAGATTCCGTATGATACACTTCATCAAGTAGTTCGATTGGGTGCATCTACAGTTCCATCGGGTGTGTCCAAATTGATTTTTGAGCATATCGTATGTTCCATGCAAACCGTGCACCTATCTTGCATCAAGATTAGAACTATCTCCAAACAGACAGAACCAAGATTCCACATGAGCCTCTTCACCAAGGAGTACCATCGTGTGCATCCAAAATAGTTTCTTAGCCTATGGTGCATTAGGCACGAACCGTGTACCTATCTTGCACCGAAACTAAAACTATCTCCAAAGAGACCGAAGTGAGATTCTATATGACACACGTCATCTAGGAGTTCTATTGGGTGCTTCCAAATATATTTCGAAGCATATGGTACGTTCGATGCAATTCATGCACCTATCTTGCATCAAGATTAGCACTATCTCCAAATAAAGCAAACTGAGCTTCCACTTGAGACCCTTTACCTAGGAGTATCATTGGGAGCATCCAAAATGGTTTCTTAGCCTATGATGCATTAGGCGCAAACTGTGTACCTATCTTGCACCAAAACTAACTCTGTCTGCAAACAGACCAAAGCGAGATTCCATATGACACATGTCATCTAGGAGTTCTATTGGGTTGCGTCTAAATGGATTTCTTAGCATATGGTATGTTCCATGCAAACCGTGCGCCTATCTTGCATCAAGATAAGCACTATCTCCAAACAGATCGAACCGACCTTCCACTTGAGCCTCTTTACCTAGGATTATCATCGGGTGCTTCCATAGTGGTTTCTGAGCCTATGGTGCATTATGCGGAAACCATGCACCAATCTTGCACCTAAACTAACACTGTCTCCAAACAGATTGAAGCGAGATTCCATATGACACACATGATCTAGGAGTTCTATCGGGTGCGTCCAAATTGATTTCTGAGAATATTGTATGTTCCATGCAAACCATACACCTATCTTTCATCAAGATTAGCACTATCTCCAAACAGACCGAACCGAGCTTTCACTTGAGCCTCTTCACCTAGGAGTACCATCGGGAACTTCCACAAGGATTTCTAAGCCTATGGTGCACTCGGCACAAACCATGCAACTATCTTGCACCAAAACTAATACTATCTCCAACTGGACCAAAGTGAGATTCCATATGATACACTTCATCTAGTAGTTGCATCGGGTGCATCTACAGTTCCATCGGGTGTGTCTAAATTGATTTCTGAGCATATAGTTTGTTCCATGCAAACCGTGCACCTATCTTGCATCGAGATTATAACTATCTCCAAACAGACAGAACCAAGATTCCACATGAGCCTCTTCACCAAGGAGTACCATCGCGTGCATCCAAAATAGTTTCTTAGCCTATGGTGCATTAGGCACGAACCGTGTACCTATCTTGCACAGAAAATAACACTGTCTCCAAAGAGGCTGAAGTGAGATTCTATATGACACTCGTCATCTAGAAGTTCTATTGGGTGCTTCCAAATATATTTCTAAGCATATGGTACGTTCGATGCAATTCGTGCACCTATCTTGCATCAGTGTTAGCACTACCTCCAAACAAAGCAAACTGAGCTTCCACTTGAGCCCCTTTACCCAGGAGTATCATCGGGTGCATCCAAAATGGTTTCTTAGCCTATGATGCATTAGGCACAAACTGTGTACCTATCTTGCGCCAAAACTAACTCTGTCTCCAAACAGACCAAAGCGAGATTCTATATGACACTTGTCATCTAGGAGTTCTATTGGGGTGCGTCCAAATGGATTTCTTTGCATATGGTATGTAACATGCAAACCGTGCACCTATCTTGCATCAAGATTAGCACTATCTCCAAATAGATCGAACCGACCTTCCACTTGAGCCTCTTCACCTAGGAGTATTATCGGGTGCTTCCATAATGGTTTTCGAGCCTATGGTGCATTATGCGCAAAGCATGCACCAATCTTGCACCTAAGCTAACACTGTCTCCAAACAGATTGAAGCAAGATTCCATATGACACACATGATCTAGGAGTTCTATCGAGTGCGTTCAAATTGATTTCCGAGAATATGGTACGTTTGATGCAAACCGTACACCTATCTTTCATCAAGATTAGCACTATCTCCAAACAGACCGAACCGAGCTTTCACTTGAGCCTCTTCACCTAGGAGTACCATCGGGAACTTTCACAACGATTTCTGAGCCTATGGTGCACTGGGCAAAAACCATGCAACTATCTTGCACCGAAACTAATACTATCTCCAACTGGACCGAAGCGAGATTCCATATGATACACTTCATCTAGTAGTTCCATCGGGTGCATCTACAGTTCCATCGGGTGTGTCCAAATTGATTTCTGAGCATATGGTTTGTTCAATGCAAACCGTGCACCTATCTTGCATCAAGATTAGAACTATCTCCAAATAGACAGAACCAAGATTCCACATGAGCCTCTTCACCAAGGAGTACCATCGCGTGCATCCAAAATAGTTTCTTAGCCTATGGTGCATTAGGCACGAACCGTGTACCTATCTTGCACCGAAACTAAAACTATCTCCAAAGAGACCGAAGTGAGATTCTATATGACACACGTCATCTAGGAGTTCTATTGGGTGCTTCCAAATATATTTCGAAGCATATGGTACGTTCGATGCAATTCATGCACCTATCTTGCATCAAGATTAGCACTACTTCCAAACAAAGCAAACTGAGCTTCCACTTGAGACCCTTTACGCAGAAGTATCATTGGGAGCATCCAAAATGGTTTCTTAGCCTATGATGCATTAGGCGCAAACTGTGTACCTATCTTGCACCAAAACTAACTCTGTCTTCAAACAGACCAAAGTGAGATTCTATATGACACATGTCATCTAGGAGTTCTATTGGGTGCGTCCAAATGGATTTCTTTGCATATGGTATGTTCCATGCAAACCGTGCACCTATCTTGCATCAAGATTAGCACTATCTCCAAATAGATCGAACCGACCTTCCACTTGAGCCTCTTCACCTAGGAGTACCATCGGGAACTTCCATAATGATTTCTGAGTATGGCGCACTGGGCACAAACCATGCAACTATCTTGCACCGAAATTAATACTATCTCCAATTGGACCGAAGCGAGATTCCATATGGTACACTTCATCTAGTAGTTCCATTGGGTGCATCTACAGTTCCATCAGGTGTGTCCAAATTGATTTCGAAGCATATGGTATGTTCCATGCAAACCGTGCACCTATCTTGCATCAAGATTAGAACTATCTCCAAACAGACAGAACCAAGATTCCACATGAGCCTCTTCACCAAGGAGTACCATCCCATGCGTCCAAAATAGTTTCTTAGCCTATGGTGCATTAGGCACAAACCGTGTACCTATCTTTCACCGAAACTAACACTATCTCCAAAGAGACCGAAGTGAGATTCTATATGACACACGTCATCTAGGAGTTCTCTTGGGTGCTTTCAAATATATTTCGAAGCATATGGTACGTTCGATGCAATTCGTGCACCTATCTTGCATCAAGATTAGCACTATCTCCAAACAAAGCAAACTGAGCTTCCACTTGAGCCCCTTTACCCAGGAGTATCATCGGGTGCATCCAAAATGGTTTCTTATCCTATGATGCATTAGGCGCAAACTGTATATCTATCTTGCACCAAAACTAACTCTGTCTCCAAACAGACCAAAGCGAGATTCTATATGACACATGTCATCTAGGAGTTCTATTGGGGTGCGTCTAAATGGATTTCTTAGCATATGGTATGTTCCATGCAAACCGTGCACCTATCTTGCATCAAGATAAGCACTATCTCCAAACAGATCGAACCGACCATCCACTTGAGCCTCTTTACCTAGGATTATCATCGGGTGCTTCCGTAATGGTTTCTGAGCCTATGGTGCATTATGCGCAAACCATGCACCAATCTTGCACCTAAACTAACACTGTCTCCAAACAGATTGAAGCGAGATTCCATATGACACACATGATCTAGGAGTTCTATCGGGTGCGTCCAAATTGATTTCTGAGAATATTGTATGTTCCATGCAAACCATACACCTGTCTTTCATCAAGATTAGCACTATCTCCAAACAGACCGAACCGAGCTTTCACTTGAGCCTCTTCACCTAGGAGTACCATCGGGAACTTCCACAAGGATTTCTGAGCCTATGGTGCACTCGGCACAAACCATGCAACTATCTTGCACCAAAACTAATACTATCTCCAACTGGACCAAAGTGAGATTCCATATGATACACTTCATCTAGTAGTTGCATCGGGTGCATCTACAGTTCCATCGGGTGTGTCCAAATTGATTTCTGAGCATATAGTATGTTCCATGCAAACCGTGCACCTATCTTGCATCGAGATTATAACTATCTTCAAACAGACAGAACCAAGATTCCACATGAGCCTCCTCACCAAGGAGTACCATCGCGTGCGTCCAAAATAGTTTCTTAGCCTATGGTGCATTAGGCACAAACCGTGTACCTATCTTGCACAGAAAATAACACTATCTCCAAAGAGGCTGAAGTGAGATTCTATATGACACTCGTCATCTAGAAGTTCTATTGGGTGCTTCCAAATATATTTCTAAGCATATGGTACGTTCGATGCAATTCGTGCACCTATCTTGCATCAGTGTTAGCACTATCTCCAAACAAAGCAAACTGAGCTTCCACTTGAGCCCCTTTACCCAGGAGTATCATCGGGTGCATCCAAAATGGTTTCTTAGCCTATGATGCATTAGGCACAAACTGTGTACCTATCTTGCGCCAAAACTAACTCTGTCTCCAAACAGACCAAAGCGAGATTCTATATGACACTTGTCATCTATGAGTTCTATTGGGGTGCGTCCAAATGGATTTCTTTGCATATGGTATGTAACATGCAAACCGTGCACCTATCTTGCATCAAGATTAGCACTATCTCCAAATAGATCGAACCGACCTTCCACTTGAGCCTCTTCACCTAGGAGTACCATCGGGAACTTCCATAATGGTTTTCGAGCCTATGGTGCATTATGCGCAAAGCATGCACCAATCTTGCACCTAAGCTAACACTGTCTCCAAACAGATTGAAGCAAGATTCCATATGACACACATGATCTAGGAGTTCTATCGAGTGCGTTCAAATTGATTTCCGAGAATATGGTACGTTTGATGCAAACCGTACACCTATCTTTCATCAAGATTAGCACTATCTCCAAACAGACCGAACCGAGCTTTCACTTGAGCCTCTTCACCTAGGAGTACCATCGGGAACTTTCACAACGATTTCTGAGCCTATGGTGCACTGGGCAAAAACCATGCAACTATCTTGCACCGAAACTAATACTATCTCCAACTGGACCGAAGCGAGATTCCATATGATACACTTCATCTAGTAGTTCCATCGGGTGCATCTACAGTTCCATCGGGTGTGTCCAAATTGATTTCTGAGCATATGGTTTGTTCAATGCAAACCGTGCACCTATCTTGCATCAAGATTAGAACTATCTCCAAATAGACAGAACCAAGATTCCACATGAGCCTCTTCACCAAGGAGTACCATCGCGTGCATCCAAAATAGTTTCTTAGCCTATGGTGCATTAGGCACGAACCGTGTACCTATCTTGCACCGAAACTAAAACTATCTCCAAAGAGACCGAAGTGAGATTCTATATGACACACGTCATCTAGGAGTTCTATTGGGTGCTTCCAAATATATTTCGAAGCATATGGTATGTTCGATGCAATTCATGCACCTATCTTGCATCAAGATTAGCACTACTTCCAAACAAAGCAAACTGAGCTTCCACTTGAGACCCTTTACGCAGAAGTATCATTGGGAGCATCCAAAATGGTTTCTTAGCCTATGATGCATTAGGCGCAAACTGTGTACCTATCTTGCACCAAAACTAACTCTGTCTTCAAACAGACCAAAGTGAGATTCTATATGACACATGTCATCTAGGAGTTCTATTGGGTGCGTCCAAATGGATTTCTTTGCATATGGTATGTTCCATGCAAACCGTGCACCTATCTTGCATCAAGATTAGCACTATCTCCAAATAGATCGAACCGACCTTCCACTTGAGCCTCTTCACCTAGGAGTACCATCGGGAACTTCCATAATGATTTCTGAGTATGGCGCACTGGGCACAAACCATGCAACTATCTTGCACCGAAACTAATACTATCTCCAATTGGACCGAAGCGAGATTCCATATGGTACACTTCATGTAGTAGTTCCATTGGGTGCATCTATAGTTCCATCAGGTGTGTCCAAATTGATTTCGAAGCATATGGTATTTTCCATGCAAACCGTGCACCTATCTTGCATCGAGATTATAACTATCTTCAAACAGACAGAACCAAGATTCCACATGAGCCTCTTCACCAAGGAGTACCATCCCATGCGTCCAAAATAGTTTCTTAGCCTATGGTGCATTAGGCACAAACCGTGTACCTATCTTTCACCGAAACTAACACTATCTCCAAAGAGACCGAAGTGAGATTCTATATGACACACGTCATCTAGGAGTTCTCTTGGGTGCTTTCAAATATATTTCGAAGCATATGGTACGTTCGATGCAATTCATGCACCTATCTTGCATCAAGATTAGCACTATCTCCAAATAAAGCAAACTGAGCTTCCACTTGAGACCCTTTACCTAGGAGTATCATTGGGAGCATCCAAAATGGTTTCTTAGCCTATGATGCATTAGGCACAAACTGTGTACCTATCTTGCACCAAAACTAACTCTGTCTGCAAACAGACCAAAGCGAGATTCCATATGACACATGTCATCTAGGAGTTCTATTGGGTTGCGTCTAAATGGATTTCTTAGCATATGGTATGTTCCATGCAAACCGTGCGCCTATCTTGCATCAAGATAAGCACTATCTCCAAACAGATCGAACCGACCTTCCACTTGAGCCCCTTTACCTAGGATTATCATCGGGTGCTTCCATAGTGGTTTCTAAGCCTATGGTGCATTATGCGGAAACCATGCACCAATCTTGCACCTAAACTAACACTGTCTCCAAACAGATTGAAGCGAGATTCCATATGACACACATGATCTAGGAGTTCTATCGGGTGCGTCCAAATTGATTTCTGAGAATATTGTATGTTCCATGCAAACCATACACCTATCTTTCATCAAGTTTGGCACTATCCTCAAATAGACCGAACCGAGCTTTCACTTGAGCCTCTTCACCTAGGAGTACCATCGGCAACTTTCACGACGATTTCTGAGCCTATGGTGCACTGGGCACAAACCATGCAACTATCTTGCACCGAAACTAATACTATCTCCAACTGGACCGAAGCGAGATTCCATATGATACACTTCATCCAGTAGTTCCATCGGGTGCATCTACAGTTCCATCGGGTGTGTCCAAATTGATTTCTGAGCATATGGTATGTTCAATGCAAACCGTGCACCTATCTTGCATCAAGATTAGAACTATCTCCAAATAGACAGAACCAAGATTCCACATGAGCCTCTTCACCAAGGAGTACCATCGCGTGCGTCCAAAATAGTTTCTTAGCCTATGGTGCATTAGGCACAAACCGTGTACCTATCTTGCACCGAAACTAACACTATCTCCAAAGAGACCGAAGTGAGATTCTATATGACACACGTCATCCAAGAGTTCTATTGGGTGTTTCCAAATATATTTCTAAGCATATGGTACGCTCGATGCAATTCACGCACCTATCTTGCATCAAGATTAGCACTATCTCCAAACAAAGCAAACTGAGCTTCCACTTGAGCCCCTTTACCCAGGAGTATCATCGGGTGCATCCAAAATGGTTTCTTAGCCTATGATGCATTAGGCGCAAACTGTGTACCTATCTTGCACCAAAACTAACTCTGTCTCCAAACAGACCAAAGCGAGATTCTAAATGACACATGTCATCTAGGAGTTCTATTGGGGTGCGTCCAAATGGATTTCTTTGCATATGGTATGTTCCATGCAAACCATGCACCTATCTTGCATCAAGATTAGCACTATCTCGAAACAGATCGAATCGACCTTCCACCTGAGCCTCTTCACCTAGGAGTACCATCGGGAACTTCCACAACGATTTCTAAGCCTATGGTGCACTGGGCACAAACCATGCAACTATCTTGCACCGAAACTAATACTATCTCCAACTAGACCGAAGCGAGATTCCGTATGATACACTTCATCTAGTAGTTCCATTGGGTGCATCTACAGTTCCATCGGGTGTGTCCAAATTCTGAGCATATGGTATGTTCCATGCAAACCGTGCACTTATCTTGCATCAAGATTAGGACTATCTCCAAACAGACAGAACCAAGATTCCACATGAGCCTCTTCACCAAGGAGTACCATCGTGTGCGTCCAAAATAATTTCTTAGCCTATGGTGCATTAGGCACAAACCGTGTACCTATCTTGCATCGAAACTAACACTATCTCCAAAGAGACCGAAGTGAGATTCTATATGACACACGTCATCTAGGAGTTCTATTGGGTGCTTCCAAATATATTTCGAAGCATATGGTACGTTCGATGCAATTCGTGCACCTATCTTGCATCAAGATTAGCACTATCTCCAAACAAAGCAAACTGAGTTCCACTTAAGCCCCTATACCCAGGAGTATCATCGGGTGCATCCAAAATGGTTTCTTAGCCTATGATGCATTAGGCACAAACTGTGTACCTATCTTGCACCAAAACTAACTCTGTCTCCAAACAGACCAAAGCGAGATTCTATATGACACTTGTCATCTAGGAGTTCTATTGGAGTGCGTCGAAAGGGATTTCTTTGCATATGGTATGTAACATGCAAACCGTGCACCTATCTTGCATCAAGATTAGCACTATCTTCAAACAGATCGAACCGACCTTCCACTTGAGCCTCTTCACCTTGGAGTATTATCGGGTGCTTCCATAATGGTTTTCGAGCCTATGGTGCAATATGCACAAAGCATGCACCAATCTTGCACCTAAGCTAACACTGTCTCCAAATAGATTGAAGCGAGATTCCATATGACACACATGATCTAGGAGTTCTATCGGGTGTGTCCAAATTGATTTCTAAGAATATGGTACGATCCATGCTAACCGTACACCTATCTTTCATCAAGATTAGCACTATCTCCAAACAGACCGAACCGAGCTTTCACTTGAGCCTCTTCACCTAGGAGTACCATCGGGAACTTCCACAACGATTTCTTAGCCTATGGTGCACTGGGCACAAACCATGCAACTATCTTGCACCGAAACTAATACTATCTCCAACTGGACAGAAGCAAGATTCCATATGATACACTTCATCTAGTAGTTCCATCGGGTGCATCTACAGTTCCATCGGGTGTGTCCAAATTGATTTCTGAGCATATGGTATGTTCAATGCAAACCATGCACCTATCTTGCATCAAGATTAGAACTATCTCCAAATAGACAGAACCAAGATTCCACATGAGCCTCTTCACCAAGGAGTACCATCGCGTGCGTCCAAAATAGTTTCTTAGCCTATGGTGCATTAGGCACAAACCGTGTACCTATCTTGCACCGAAACTAACACTATCTCCAAAGAGACCGAAGTGAGATTCTATATGACACACGTCATCCAAGAGTTCTATTGGGTGTTTCCAAATATATTTCTAAGCATATGGTACGCTCGATGCAATTCACGCACCTATCTTGCATCAAGATTAGCACTATCTCCAAACAAAGCAAACTGAGCTTCCACTTGAGCCCCTTTACCCAGGAGTATCATCGGGTGCATCCAAAATGGTTTCTTAGCCTATGATGCATTAGGCGCAAACTGTGTACCTATCTTGCACCAAAACTAACTCTGTCTCCAAACAGACCAAAGCGAGATTCTATATGACACATGTCATCTTGGAGTTCTATTGCGGTGCGTCCAAATGGATTTCTTTGCATATGGTATGTTCCATGCAAACCATGCACCTATCTTGCATCAAGATTAGCACTATCTCGAAACAGACCGAACCGAGCTTTCACTTGAGCCTGTTCACCTAGGAGTACCATCGGGAACTTCCACAACGATTTCTGAGCCTATGGTGCACTGGGCACAAACCATGCAACTATCTTGCACCGAAACTAATACTATCTCCAACTAGACAGAAGCGAGATTCCATATGATACACTTCATCTAGTAGTTCCATCGGATGCATCTACAGTTCCATCGGGTGTGTCCAAATTGATTTCTGAGCATTGGGTATGTTCCATGCAAACTGTGCACCTATCTTGCATCAAGATTAGAACTATCTCCAAGCAGACAGAACCAAGATTCCACATGAGCCTCTTCACCAAGGAGTACCATCGCGTGCGTCCAAAATAGTTTCTTAGCCTATGGTGCATTAGGCACAAACCGTGTACCTATCTTGCACCGAAACTAACACTATCTCTAAAGAGACCGAAGTGAGATTCTATATGACACACGTCATCTAGGAGTTCTATTGGGTGCTTACAAATATATTTCGAAGCATATGGTACGTTTGTTGCAATTCGTGCACCTATCTTGCATCAAGATTAGCACTATCTCCAAACAAAGCAAACTAAGCTTCCACTTGAGCCCCTTTACCCAGGAGTATCATCGGGTGCATCCAAAATGGTTTCTTAGCCTATGATGCATTAGGCGCAAACTGTGTACCTATCTTGCACCAAAACTAACTCTGTCTCCAAACAGACCAAAGCGAGATTCTATATGACACATGTCATCTAGGAGTTCTATTGGGGTGCGTCCAAATGGATTTCTTTGCATATGGTATGTTCCATGCAAACCGTGCACCTATCTTGCATCAAGATTAGCACTATCTCCAAACAAATCCAACCGACCTTCCACTTGAGCCTCTTCACCTAGGATTATCATTGGGTGCTTCCATAATGGTTTTTGAGGCTATGGTGCATTATGCGCAAACTATGCATCAATCTTGCACCTAAACTAACACTGTCTCCAAACAGATTGAAGCGAGATTCCATATAACACACATGATCTAGGAGTTCTATCAGGTGCGTCCAAATTGATTTCTGAGGATATGGTACGTTCCATGCAAACCGTAGACCTATCTTTCATCAAGATTAGCACTATCTCCAAACAGACCGAACCGAGCTTTCACTTGAGCCTCTTCACCTAGGAGTACCATCGGGAACTTCCACAACGGTTTCTGAGCCTATAGTGCACTGGGCACAAACCATGCAACTATCTTGCACCGAAACTAATACTATCTCCGACTGGACCGAAGCGAGATTCCATATGATACACTTCATCTAGTAGTTCCATTGACTGCATCTACAGTTCCATCGGGTGTGTCCAAATTGATTTCTGAGCATATGGTATGTTCCATGCAAACCGTGCACCTATCTTGCATCAAGATTAGAACTATCTCCAAACAAACAAAACCAAGATTCCACATGAGCCTCTTCACCAAGGAGTACCATCGCGTGCGTCCAAAATAGTTTCTTAACCTATGGTGCATTAGGCACAAACCGTGTAACCTTGCACCGAAACTAACACTATCTCGAAAGAGACCGAAGTGAGATTCTATATGACACACGTCATCTAGGAGTTCTATTGGTTGCTTCCAAATATCGTTCTAAGCATATGGTACGTTCGATGCAATTCGTGCACCAATCTTGCATCAAGATTAGCACTATCTGCAAACAAAGCAAACTGAGCTTCGACTTGAGCCCCTTTACCCAGGAGTATCATCGGTTGCATCCAAAATAGTTTTTTAGCCTATGATGCATTAGGCGCAAACTGTGTACCATTCTTGCACCAAAACTACCTCTGTCTCCAAACAAACCAAAGCGAGATTCTATATGACACATGTCATCCAGGAGTTCTATTGGGGTGCGTCCAAATGGATTTCTTAGCATATGGTATGTTCCATGCAAACCGTGCACCTATCTTGCATCAAGATTAGCACTATCTCCAAACAAATCAAACCGACCTTCCACTTGAGCCTCTTCACTTGGATTATCATCGGGTGCTTCCATAATGGTTTCTGAGCCTATGGTGCATTATGCGCAATCCATGCACCAATCTTGCACCTAAACTAACACTGTCTCCAAACAGATTGAAGCGAGATTCCATATGACACACATGATCTAAGAGTTCTATCGGGTGCGTCCAAATTGATTTCTGAGAATATGGTACGTTCCATGCAAACCGTACACCTATCTTTCATCAAGGTTAACACTATCTCCAAACAGAACGAAGCGAGCTTTCACTTGAGCCTCTTCACCTAGGAGTACCATCGGGAACTTCCACAACGATTTCTGAGCCTATGGTGCACTGGGCACAAACCATGCAACTATCTTGCACCGAAACTAATACTATCTCGACTGGACCGAAGCGAGATTCCATACGATACACTTCATCTACTAGTTCCATTGGGTGCATCTACAGTTCCATCGGGTGTGTCAAATTGATTTCTGAGCATATGGTATGTTCCATGCAAACCTTGCACCTATCTTGCATCAAGATTAGAACTATCTCCAAACAGATAGAACCAAGATTCCACATGACCCTCTTCACCAAGGAGTATGTGGGGGTATAAACCCCTATACCCTTACGGCCAGACTTGGGCCAGGAGGCTTGGCCCATTACGAGACAAGCTCAAGGTTTGATCCGACAGCTCGGAGTTTCGCGCAAGGAAACAAGACGTGGAGATCAAGCAGTATTCTAGTCGGTTAGAATAGGAATTGATATCGAACTATCTATGGCAATTGTAACCGACTAGGATTAGTTTCCAGATCTGTAACCCTGCCCTCCGGACTATATAAGGAGAGGCAAGGGACCCCCCTAGGACATCATATTCTCTCAACACAAATCAATACAATCAGACGCAGGATGTAGGTATTACGCCAACTCGGCGGCCGAACCTGGATAAAAAGCTTGTCTGTGTCTTGCGTCACCATCGAGTTCGTAGTTTGCGCACCGTCTACCGATAAACTACTACCGTGGGTATACCCCAAGGTAGACTGCCGACCAGCTTTTGTCGACAGTGGTGCGCCAGGTAGGGGGTGTGCGTACAACTTCTCCGACGAACAAGATGGTCACAATTCCAGCTTCCACGGCTGTGCCCGAAGGCCTCACGTTCACCGTCGGCCAGATCACGTGGACGACGCGCGGCGGTGGTCTCTCGACCACGGTTTCGGAAGGAACCCAGATCCAATCTGGGATGGCGTCAGCTCCGACCACCCGGATGACGGCATCGAGCGCCCGACCACCGCTCCCGCTCTACAAGGGGAAGAAGATCGACTGCTCGGACCTTCTCCAAGCACTTGATCGCGCTGATTCCAAGCTACTCGAAGCTTCTCAACTGATAGATGGGATCTCGCGCCAGCCTAACCAAGCCGCTCTAGCGGATTCTTTCAACTCCCACCGGCCAACTCGTGTCGTTACACACGAACGGCTGGGGACGTCTCTGACGATAACCTCAACTCCCTCAGGACGATCCGTCAGGATCAAGGCCAACCCGGAGGAAGATTATCCTTGCGGTCTGAACAACTCGGCCTCTCTCTACTCGAGACACGTCCGATCCCTCTTTAACAATGCTGGTTGGTTGCCAAAGGGGAGCGGTCGACCAGCTCGTCATTACGTCAACATGGTAACGATCCAAGAGCTACCGGATGACCAGGCTTCCAGCACAATTTCGAGCACTGGTTCCGTCCCCACTGAAGTCATAAATTCCGAGGACGAAGACTATGACTTGGATTTGCCATCACATCCTCCGGGCTTCCCTCGTTTCCCGGTCTTCCCGCCCAGGCGAGGAGACATCGTTTTCAACGTCAGCGCCGACGAGCCGGTCGTTGACGGAGAAACAGACGAGCAGAGGCAGCTCCACGAGCAGCGTAACGCCGATCGCGCCCGACGACGCGCGGACGAGGAATGCCAAATCCCGCCGCATAATCTCAGCGACGCTTTTGACATGGTCGGAGATCAGCAAGTTTATAAAACGCCGAGCGCCAATGTGGCTGTCGCCATGGCCAATTTAGATCGGCTCCCTGATACTCCCGAGTGCCAGGGCGTCCGAACCAGCGTACGAGCGCACCTGATCGCCGCGATGGGGCAAACAGCCACTCTACTCAAAAGAGTCCAAGGCGTCTCTTATACGGAGGCCACCTCCGACCAGACTCACCGTAGCCGGACCTCACCGCAGCCCAGCAGGCACCACCGCAGCCATTCCCCCGACAACCATCGAAAAGATTCACGGCGTGACAACGGCGGTCGGGATGCTGGCGGTCACCGCGAGCAGAATCGCGGGTGTGGTCAAGAAGTAAACCAGCACAGGGATCTTCGGTATAACATCCCTCCCAAAGACGCCCGGGACCGCATCAACAGGCGCGCCACGGAGAGAGCAGTCCACGAAAACCTGCGCCGTATTGAGTATGATGCAACGCACGGCCCCCCGGGCCTGAGACAGTTCTCCTCACACCTCCGCCAGGTCGTGTGGCCCCGCAATTCAAGCTCGAGAAACTCAGAAAATATGACGGCAAGGAAAATCCAGAGAACTGGATCACTCTCTACGAAATCGTCGTTCGATCAGCAGCAGGAGACGAGCACGTCATGGCCAACTACTTCCCAGTAGTCCTCGACCAGGCTGGTCATCAGTGGCTCCTTGGCCTGCCCGAGGACTCCTTCGATTCTTGGGAAGAGCTACGCCAGGCTTTCATCGACAACTTCATCGCCACATGCGAGCAGCCTGGAAACAAGTACGACCTCGAAAGGATAAGGGACAGGAAAAATGAACCTCTGCGCGATTACATCCGACGATTCTCGGATATGCGCCTTAAGATCCCGAAGATTTCCCACGACGAGGCCATCTCTGCCTTCATCAAAGGCCTGCGTTTCCATGAGGCACTGAGGAACAAGCTGTTGCGCAAAAGGCCAACAACGATGGCCGAGCTCCTTGCCACGGCTAAAAATTACGCCGATGCCGACGACACAGAAAAACTAATCCGGGACGATGCGAGAGGTCCCGACCAGCCTCCTCGACGAGATGACAGTCGCGGTCGTTTCGACAACAGGAACCGCCGCCGCCCCGACAACCGTGATCAAAGAGAAGGCTGGGATAGGCGGCGCGACAATCGCGACGATTTCAGAGGAAAGCGCCCCCGTGACCACGACCACGAAGTGAATACGGTCAAGCGTCCCAACGGGCGGCGGGACTACCAAGAAGACTACAATAAAACATTGAAGGGACCGTGTCAACTGCACCCAAAGTCCAATCATACCATGGAAGAGTGCCGCATCCTCAAAAACATCTATACGCGGCGGGCCGCCCAAGACGACTCCGCCATAAAAAATGGAAAACGAGACGGGCACAACCACGAAGACGAGGACGAGGACCAAGATAGGGACCCACGACACCAATATGTCAGTCCCACCGACGTGGTCCACTCCATCTTCGGGGGCAAGGTCTCCATCGAATCTAAGCGAGAAAGAAAGCTATTAAAAAGAGCCTGCCTCCACATAGACAACACGGACGGCTTGATCGCAGACCCGAAATTTCCCCCGTGGTCGCCTAGGGAGATCTCCTTCAGCAGGAAGGACCAGTGGGCCGCTATCCTAGAGCCAGGTCGTTTCCCCCTAATCCTGGACTCTTGCATCAACAGCATCAGATTCGAGCGCGTGCTCGTGGATAGAGGAAGCTCCATTGACATCCTCTTCCGCAACAGCCTGCCTGCTCTCAAGATATCTCCGTCACAGCTAAAACCCTACGATGCTCAATTCTGGGGAGTCTTGCCAGGTCACAGTTCAGTGCCCCTCGGACAGATAACATTGCCTGTCCAATTCGGCACGCCCGACCACTTTCGGACAGAGTTCGTCAACTTCGTGGTCGCCGACTTCGATGGGACCTACCACGCTATACTGGGCTGACCATCGCTGACAAAATTTATGGCAGTCCCGCATTACTCATACCTGGTCCTCAAAATGCCTACTAAGAAGGGTGTCCTGACCGTCAGAGGCAATGTCTACACTACATATACTTGCGAGGAAGAGAGCTTCAAGATCACCGAAGCAATTGACCTCTCAATCCGGATGGCACAAACAGCAACCCAAGCCGCACAGCTACCTTCCGACCAGCTCCGACTACCCGAGCAGGAGACCGCCAGGAAGAATTCAAAATCCAAGGAATATAAAGAAGTACAGCTGGTCGACGGCAGCCCCGAGAAGACGGCCCTCATCGGGGCCAATCTGGACCCCAAATAGGAAGACGCGCTCGTCAGGTTTCTAAGGGACAACGTGAGCGTTTTCGCATGAAAACCCGCAGACATGCCCGGCGTCCCACGAAACCTGATCGAGCACTCCTTAAATGTCTCGAAGACCGCAAGACCAATCAAGCAAAAGCTGCGACGGTTCGCTCGTGACAAAAAGGAGGCTATTAGGACAGAAATAACACGGCTTCTAGCAGCCGGATTCATAAAAGAAGTGTATCATCCCGATTGGCTCGCCAATCCGGTCCTTGTACGCAAAAAGAATAATGAATGGAGAATGTGCGTTGATTACACTGATCTCAATGAACACTGTCCTAAAGATCCTTTTGGTCTCCCTCGCATCGACGAGGTGGTCGACTCAACGGCCGGATGCGAACTCCTCTCTTTTCTAGACTGCTACTCTGGTTATCACCAGATCTCGCTAAAGGAAGACGATCAGATAAAAACGTCTTTCATTACTCCTTTCGGCGCATACTGCTACACGACCATGTCATTCGGACTCAAAAACGCCGGAGCCACCTATCAAAGGGCCATCCAGCAATGCCTCCACGACGAGATTCGTGATGACCTCGTCGAAGCCTATGTAGACGACGTCGTCGTCAAAACAAGGGATGCCAGCACCCTAATTGACAACTTAGACCGAACCTTTAAGGCGCTAAACAGGTACAAGTGGAAGCTTAACCCCAAAAAGTGCATCTTTGGCGTTCCTTCCGGTATACTACTCGGCAACGTCGTTAGCCGCGACGGCATACGCCCGAATCCTTCAAAAGTCAAAGCAGTACTCGACATGCGACCACCTAAAAATGTCAAGGATATTCAGAAGCTCACCGGATGTATGGCCGCACTCAGCCGCTTCATCTCAAGACTAGGAGAAAAAGGCCTCCCTTTCTTCAAACTCTTGAAGGCGTCGGAAAAATTTTCTTGGACAGAGGAAGCCGACGCTGCGTTCACTCAGCTTAAGACTTTCCTCACTTCACCACCTGTTCTTACAGCGCCTCAGCCCAATGAAGACCTACTCCTTTACATTGCTGCAACTGACAAGGTTGTTTCAACAGCAATAGTGGTCGAGCGAGACGAGCCGGGACATGTCTACAAGGTCCAAAGACCCGTTTACTTCATAAGCGAAGTCCTAAACGAGTCCAAGGCCAGATATCCACAAATACAGAAGCTCATATACACCATCCTGATAACGTGGAGAAAGCTAAAGCACTACTTCAATGGCCATCGAGTCTTGGCAACCACCAGTTTCCCTCTTGGGGATATTCTGCGCAATAAAGACGCTAATGGCAGAATCGTAAAATGGGCAATGGAATTATGCCCATTCTCCCTGGAATTCCAGAGCCGCACCACAGTCAAGTCTCAGGCCCTGGTCGATTTCATTGCAGAGTGGACGGATCTCAACGAGCCTCCCGTTCCCGATGTCTCCGATCACTGGTCGATGTTCTTCGACGGGTCCTTGAACATCAACGGCGCCGGCGCGGGGATTCTTTTCGTGTCACCCAACAAGGACAAACTAGGTTACGTCCTTAGGATCCTTTTCCCGGCGTCAAACAATGTCGCCGAATACGAAGCATGCCTGCATGGCATCCGACTAGCCGTTGAGTTGGGAGTCAAACACCTCTATGTCTATGGCGACTCCGCGTTGGTTATCAACCAGCTCAACAAAGAATGGGACGCGACCCACGAAAAGATGGATCTCTACTGCAAATAAATTCGTAAGTGGGAAACCAACTTCTACGGCATAGAATACATCCACGTGGTCCGGGATAAGAACCAAGCAGCAGATGCGCTGTCAAAGTTAGGATCATCTCGGGCCCAGATCCCACGGGGTGTTTTCGTCCAAGACATCCATGAGCCAAGTGTGGGCTCCGGCCTGGTCGAAAAGCAATCTACGGAGACAATGCTCATAGACGATGCCACCCCGGCAACCAGCGGCCGTGATTGGCGCACCCCGTTCATCAGATATATATCGGACGAGTCAGGTTTTCAGGACAAAACAGAGAACGAGCGCCTCACTCGACGATCAAAGAATTACATACTGGTGGACGGCAAACTTATGCGAAAAAATGCAAGTTCTGAAGTGCTGCTCAAATGCATATCCCAAGATGATGGCATCAAGCTCCTAGAGGACATACATTCTGGATCCTGCGGCAATCATGCTGCATCCAGAACGCTGGTCGGGAAAGTTTTCCGAGCAGGTTTTTATTGGCCAACCGCGGTCAACGACGTAGAAAAGCTGGTCCGACATTGTGAGGGATGTCAGTTCTTCGCTAAAAGGACCCACGTACCTGCTCACAAGATTCAAACTATCCCGTCATCCTGGCCTTTCGCCTGCTGGGGACTCGACATGATCGGGCCATTTAAACCGGCCCCTGGCAACTTCAAGTTCGTCTTTGAATTAATCGACAAATTTTCAAAGTGGATTGAATACATGCCACTGGTCAAAGCAACCTCCGAGAAGGCCGTGGAGTTCCTCAATCAAACCATACACAGATTCGGGATCCCAAACAGTATAATCACTGACCTGGGTACTCAGTTCACTGGCACCACATTTTGGGACTTCTGCGAAGACAGAGGCATAGTCATAAAATACGTGTCAGTAGCTCACCCACGGGCAAATGGGCAAGTTGAACGTGCAAACAGAATGATCATCGACGCCCTAAAGAAAAGGTTGTACACCGAGAATGATAGAGCACCTGGTCGATGGATGAAGGAGCTGCCAGCCGTGGTCTGGGGCCTCCGAACACAGGCTAGTCGGAACACCGGGGTGTCACCCTACTTCATGGTTTACGGCACCGAGGCAGTGCTGCCATCTGACATAACCTTCGGATCTCCAAGGATTGAAAACTTCGACCAGTCAACGGCCGACAACACCAGGGAACTCGAAATCAACTGCATGGAAGAAAAGCGTCTACATTCGTGCCTTCGAACAGCAAAATATCTTGCGGCAATCAGACGATACCACAACAGGAACGTTAAGGATCGTTCCTTCGTGGTCGGCGATCTGGTGCTCAGGTGGAAAACAAGCCAGGAAGGAATGCACAAGCTATCCACCCCCTGGGAAGGACCCTTTGTGGTCGCCGAAGTCACACGACCCACATCCTACAGATTGGCATATCCAGACGGAACACGCGTGCCTAACTCTTGGCACATAGACAAACTGCGCCGATTTTATCTATAAGTTCTAGTAACTTTTGCTTGTAAGTCTCTTATAGTTGGCAATAATAAAAGTTTTTTTTCTTTTTGGCTATACTTTGTTTACACGCAGAGCTTTCGCCGAAGAGCAACAATGTCCTCTGTGACGGAAACTATTAACGACTATGAATCAAGAACAGTGACACGTCACTCAGATAACTTCACAGCGCTCAAAATAACAATCATGACAAAAGCAAACTTTATTACAAACTTTACATACAAAGTTTACAATAAATACCCTGACGGGCGGTCACTAGTCTACTCCTATAGACTACCCTACTGGCCTACTGCTCGGGCTGATCACCCGCTTGGCCTTGCTGCCCGGACGAAGGGGTCGGGGCCACCAGCGCCTGGCTGGTCGAGACCGCAGGCGTCGACCGCCCATCTCCCTTAATAGACACGCCCGACAGCTCCCTGGCCGACCTGTCCGAACCCGGCTGGTCGGGGGGAGTGGCCGTTCCGCATAGATTGATGTCGCCGATCACCGTCGACGACAAGTCCAGCAGACCACCCCGAAGCTCAACTGCCTCTTGCGGGCCGACCTCCTTGGGATACCCCTTCTCCAGCATGGTCAAGTCGACCAGGGGGTAGTGGGCGCGCACCATGCTAAGAATATGCACGCCAGCAAACTCCCCGGCGTCCTTCACGAATTGCTGGAGCCAGTCCCACACCCGTTGCGCCTTTTCAACTAGCGTCAATCTCGGCGCGCGGGGCTGACTCTCCGGGAGCTCGGGACTGATCAAGTCGAGGACCGGGGCCACTCCCTTCCAAATCCTGCAACAGTTCACCTTCCAGGAGTCCCGATCCTTGACCAGCTCGTCCAAGTGCTTCTTGGCGTTCACCTTGAGCACTGAAATCAAGGAAGATGTTAGTCTCAGCGTATCAAAAAGAGCGATAAGCGGCAAATAATGGGGGCGGCGCGTAATACCAGACAACTCCCGGTCCCTCCGGCCCAGCTCCTCCCCTGCTCGGCGCCCGGCCTCCAGCGCCCCGGCAAGCTCTTGGTTGAGCTGCTCTTTCTCTTGCCGAAGGCGCGCGACCTCCTCCTCTAAACCTACATGAATAATCCCCAGGTCAGCAAAGTCAACCAATGCGGTTACACACAGCCGCCTAGAAGTACGAGACTGACCTTCTCGCTACCGATACTGGTCGGCTAAGCGTCGAGTAAGCTCGAGACGGTGCTCTTCCTGAGCGTTCATCTCGGCCACCTTCTCTCCAACCTCCGACCGCAGCCGGTCCACCTCTGCGGACAGGGCCTTGTTCTCGGCCACAATACCTTCTATTTGGTCGAAGCACCTCTTTCGGTACTTCGCCGTTTTCATTGCGCCCTGCAAAGAAGAACATGTGTCGACCCATCAAGATAACACAAAAAGTGCCAAGCGGCGCAAAGGATCACTTACCTTGACTTCATCCACGAGACGCTTGGCCGCACGCTCCACCCTGTCGGCCTCCTCCGTCTCCGCGAGCTCCTCGTGCCCGATGAAGTGGTCCCCACGTTGGCGCCACACGTATACGTGCTGGCGACCATCACGGGGGCGACCTTCAATTTCCTCCACCTCGTCGTCGCAGGCCGCCTGGGTTTCCTCGTTTGCTGCACCGCCACCATTCGTGGTCGCAGGCATCACCGGCCCCTGGACCAGGCCCGGGGAGCCCGCGGACGAAGAGGCCCCTGCCCAAGGTGGCGTTGGGACCCCCCTCTCTTCGGCAGGGGGAGGGGTCGGGGCTCTGTCTTCCCCTTCCGCGACGCTACTCGGGGGAGCGGTCCTTGCTGCCTCCCCATCCCTCGGCGGAGTGCTCGCCGCGGCACTCGCCGGGGTAGACTCTCCCTCGGCGCCTGTAGCAGCAGCCGTCACCGCAGGCTGGTCTGTGGTCTGCGGCGCCGCGTCCTTAGCAGCACAAGCAGGCTCGGCCACCCCCTGGCCGGCGGCATGGTCAGGGTTGACGTCCGACGCCGCGCTAAAGAACAAAGCAGCATTTTCAGCAAAAAAAAATCGCCAAAGTACGTAAGTCGAACACTTACAGGTCTGATCGGCGATGGGCCGCAGTGAACCTCCTCCTAAGCCTACCAGTCGGCACCTGCGCCCCCGTTTCCGTAACGCATGGCGCCGGAGGGTCGCTGGCCACCCGATCAGTAGTGGCCGGTGCACTATCCGGATGGCTACGAAGCCTTCGGACCAGCGACGGCGCGGCCTCCTCCTCGTCGTCGTCGTCGGTGATCCGGACGAGCCGACGACGCTTTGGCGCCTGGCTGCTCTCTGCTGGCAGCGTTGGTGTAGGCGAAGGATCCGCCGCCATTGGCCTTTTCCCCGCCACTCTCTCCTCGGTGGTCGGGACAGGCCGGACCTGCTCCTCCTCACTGCTGGTGTAACGAGTACACCGAGCAGCGTCTTCCTCCGGCGGATCTTCTCCCGCAGGATTCTCCATTCCAGGTGCCAGTGACACTTACACCGTGCACCGGTCAACATCTCCGATCTGCAAAAGTAACAAAGATAAGTCAGCAGCAGACAATAATGGGTGCTAAAGTGAAATAATCAGTAGGATACCTTAGGTGCCGGTCGCCCTAACTTGAAGGCTTGCACCCGATCACTACCACGGACGAAGCCTCCATCGCAAAGTTGAACAGCTCGTTCAACAGTTGCTGCACCTCTGACTTCTCCAAGACCTCAGGACGCATCCTGGTCGGGTCCACGCTTCCGGCATACTCGTACGCCGAGTGCACCCTCTTCTGGCAGGGCATCACCCGGCGACAAATAAAGTTGCCGACCACGCCTAGCCCATCCAAGCGCGACCAGTCGATCAGCTTCATCAGGTCCGCCACTTGACCGTCGAACTCTGGGCGATCGGTCCAGCTTACCCTCTTCTCGGGGATGTACCCCATGTCGCAGAACGTGGAGCTGCCCGGTTTCTTCCCTGATATAGAACCACTTCCTGTACCATTCGGTTAGGGAAGTGTTCCATGGACAGTGGAGATAACGGTTCTTCATCCCGTCGTGAAGGTTGAGGTATACTCCACCTGTAACCTTGGAGCCTCCAACCGCTCCCTTCTTTCTTAAACAAAAAAGATAGCGAAAGAGATCGAAGTGCGGTTCTATGCCAACATAGGCCTCGCACAAATGGATAAAAGTGGAAATAAGAAGGATTGAGTTTGGATGCAGATTGCAAATCCCGATCTCATAATACAAAAGAAGACCCTGAAGAAAAGGATGAACAGGAACCCCAAAACCCCTCTTAACGAAGTCCTCGAACACTACGATCTCACCGGCACGGGGGTCGGGGAAGCTCTCCCCCTCCGGCGCTCTCCAGCCGCCGAGCTCCGGGCTGTGCAGTAGCCCCATATCGACGAGGTCACCGAGAGACTTTGCGGTGCTGCGGGACTTCTTCCACTCCTTGGCCATCAGCTTGGCCCTCTTCTTAGAGTCGCTCTTCGCCATTGGAGGTGTGGGAGTGACTTTGAGCTAGGAAGGTGTAGGTGATTGAAGGAGGCAAGAGCGGAAGAGTTGAAGGCAATGGCAGGGTAAGCAGTGCAGGGGTAACCGTCGAGATCTTATAAACCACAACTTCACCCCTCTCACTTCCCGCATTCTTGGGAAGTGGGCGGGCCATACGGCGGACGCGTCGCTTCGGTTTTCAATGATTATCGGCAATTAATGCGGCGGAGTTTTCATACAAATTGATGGTTTTCTTTTCTCAAAACGCAAAAAGGCGGCTGCACAGTTGCCAGGCGCAACTTTTCATGCAGCCATGTGACATCCCGTCAGGAGGTCTCGTTACGTCAACATTTATGTGGTAAAATTTTTCCAAACAAGCATACAAAAAATGGTAGAGAGTCAACAATCCGAGGACTGCACCGACCACAGAGCACTTGATGCTCGGGGACTGGTCGCCCAGTCTATCAACTCGGAACCTCAAGGACTACACCGACCACCGTGCACTTGATGCTCAGGGACTGGTCGCCCAGTCTATCAACTCGGAACCTCAAGGACTACACCGACCACCGAGCACTTGATGCTCGGGGACTGGTCGCCCAGTCTATAAAATCGGAAATTCAAGGACTGCACCGACCACCGAGCACTTGATGCTCGGGGACTGGTCGCCCAGTCTATCACTCGAAACTTCAAGGAATGCAACGACCATCGAGCACTTGATGCTCAGGGACTGGTCGTCAAATTTGTTGGGACTGTACCGACCACCAAGCGCTTGATGCTCGGGGACTGGTCGCCTAGTCCATTAGTTCGGGAATCAGCGGGCCGTATCGATCTCCGAGCATTGTACACCCGGGGACTGGTTGATCAGCTCGTCAAATTGATAAGTCTATTCGATGGTAAAATAAGCATGAGATGCTTGGGGACTGGATAATTTTAATTTTTTAGACCTTGCTACAAGGCTCATACTTCGCCTTCCAGCAAGCTCGGGGACTACATCGGTACGATGCATCTGGCGATGCATCTCAGTTTCAAAACTACTTTGGGGAATTTTCTTTTGACCCTGGCACCACGTGCCTACGTCACCTACTACCAGGCTCGGGGACTAAGTGGGCACACTTCACCTTGCGGTGAACTTGCTTGCTTTTTTGAGGATTGTACTTTTCAGAAATATTTTTTCTCAAGAGCACCATGCATTCTTCGAACAATTGACTTCTTCGATGATGATTTTGATCAAATATCTTTAGATTTGGTCAAAATACCGTTGCAATTGCTTGGGCGATTTTCATGTTGATTGAAGACGACAAGCTTCACTGGTCGAAGAAGCTCAAGACGGCGTGTTACTCCACAATACATGGTGCTCGGGGACTAGCTGTGGGGGTATAAACCCCTATACCCTTACGGCCAGACTTGGGCCAGGAGGCTTGGCCCATTACGAGACAAGCTCAAGGTTTGATCCGACAGCTCGGAGTTTCGCGCAAGGAAACAAGACGTGGAGATCAAGCAGTATTCTAGTCGGTTAGAATTGGAATTGATATCGAACTATCTATGGCAATTGTAACCGACTAGGATTAGTTTCCAGATCTGTAACCCTACCCTCCGGACTATATAAGGAGAGGCAAGGGACCGCCCTAGGACATCATATTCTCTCAACACAAATCAATACAATCAGACGCAGGACGTAGGTATTACGCCAACTCGGCGGCCGAACCTCGATAAAAAGCTTGTCTGTGTCTTGCATCACCATCGAGTTCATAGTTTGCGCACCGTCTATCGATAAACTACTACCGTGGGTATACCCCAAGGTAGACTGCCGAACAGCTTTCGTCGACAGAGTACCATCGCGTGCGTCCAAAATAGTTTCTTAGCCTATGGTGCATTAGGCACAAACCGTGTACCTATCTTTCTCCAAAACTAACACTATCTCCAAAGTGACCGAAGTGAGATTCTATATGACCCAGGTCATCTTGGAGTTCTATTGGGTGCTTCCAAATATATTTCGGAGCATATGGTACGTTCGATGCAATTCGTGCACCTATCTCGCATCAAGATTAGCACTATCTCCAAACAAAGCAAACTGAGCTTCCACTTGAGCCCCTTTACCCAGGAGTATCATCGGGTGCATCCAAAATGGTTTCTTAGCCTATGATGCATTAGGCGCAAACTGTGTACCTATCTTGCACAAAAACTAACTCTATCTCCAAACAAACCAAAGCCAGATTCTATATGATACATGTCATCTAGGAGTTCTATTGGGGTGCGTCCAAATGGATTTCTTAGCATATGGTAAGTTCCATGCAAACATTGCACCTATCTTGCATCAAAATTAGCACTATCTCCAAACAGATCGAACCGACCTTCCACTTGAGCCTGTTAACCTAGGAGTATTATCGGGTGCTTCCATAATGGTTTCCGAGACTATGGTGCTTTATGCGCAAACCATGCACCAATCTTGCACCTAAACTAACACTGTCTCCAAAGAAATTGAATCGAGATTCCATTTGACACACATGATCTAGGAGTACTATCGAGTGCGTCCAAATTGATTTCTGAGAATATGGTATGTTCCATGCAAACCATACACCTATCTTTCATCAAGATTAGCACTATCTCCAAACAGACCGAACCGAGCTTTCACTTGAGCCTCTTCACCTAGGAGTACCATCGGGAACTTCCACAACGGTTTCTGAGCCTATGGTGCACTGGACACAAACCATGCACCTATCTTGCACCGAAACTTATACAATCTCCAACTAGGCTGAAGCGAGATTCTATATGATACACTTCATCTAGTTGTTCTATTGGGTGCATCTACAGTTCCATCGGGTGTGTCCAAATTGATTTCTCAACATATGGTATGTTCCATGCAAACCGTGCACCTATCTTGCATCAAGATTAGAACTATCTCCAAACAGACAGAACCAAGATTCCACATGAGCCTCTTCACCAAGGAGTTCCATGCAAAATAGTTTCTTAGCCTATGGTGCATTAGGCACAAACCGTGTACCTATCTTGCACCGAAACTAACACTATCTCCAAAGAGACCGAAGTGAGATTCTATATGACACACGTCATCTAGGAGTTCTATTGGGTGCTTCCAAATATATTTTGAAGCATATGGTACGTTCCATGCAATTCATGCACCTATCTTGCATCAAGATTAGCACTATCTCCAAACAAAGCAAACTGAGCTTCCACTTGAGCCCCTTTACCCAGGAGTATCATCGGGTGCATCCAAAATGGTTTCTTAGCCTATGATGCATTAGGCGCAAACTGTGTACCTATCTTGCACCAAAACTACCTCTGTCTCCAAACAGAGCTAAGCGAGATTCTATATGACACATGTCAGCTAGGAGTTCTATTGGGGTGCGTCCAAATGGATTTCTTAGCATATGGTATGTTCCATGCAAATCGTACACCTATCTTGCATCAAGATTAGCACTATCTCCAAACAGATCGAACTGACATTCCACTTGAGCCTCTTCACCTGGATTATCATCGGGTGCTTCCATAATCGTTTCTGAGCCTATGGTGCATTATGCGCAAACCAAGCACCAATCTTGCACCTAAACTAACACTGTCTCCAAACATATTGAATCAAGATTCCATATGACACACATGATCTAGGAGTTCTATCGGGTGCGTCCAAATTGATTTCTGAGAATACGGTACGTTCCATGCAAACCGTACACCTATCTTTCATCAAGATTAGCACTATCTCCAAACAGACCGAACCGAGCTTTCACTTGAGCCTCTTCACCTAGGAGTACCATCGGGAACTTCCACAACGGTTTCTGAGCCAATAGTGCACTGGGCACAAACCAAGCAACTATCTTGCACCGAAACTAATACTATCTCCGACTGGACCGAAGCGAGATTCCATATGATACACTTCATCTAGTAGTTCCATCGGGTGCATCTACAGTTCCATCGGGTGTGTCCAAATTGATTTCTGAGCATATGGTATGTTTCATGCAAATTGTGCACCTATCTTGCATCAAGATTGGAACTATCTTCAAACAGACAGAACCAAGGTTCCACATGAGCCTCTTCGCCAAGGAGTACCCTCGCATGCGTTCAAAATAGTCTCTTAGCCTATGGTGCATTTGGCACAAACCGTGTACCTATCTTGCATCGAAACTAAAACTATCTCCAAAGAGACCGAAGTGAGATTCTATATGACACACATCATCTAGGAGTTCTATTGGGTGCTTCCAAATATATTTCTAAGCATATGGTACGTTTGATGCAATTCGTGCACCTATTTGCATCAAGATTAGCACTATCTCCAAACAAAGCAAACTAAGCGTCCACTTGAGCCCCTTTACCCAGGAGTATCATCGAGTGCATCCAAAATGGTTTCTTAGCCTTTGATGCATTAGGCGCGAACTGTGTACCTATCTTGCACCAAAACTACCTCTGTCTCGAAACAAACCAAAGCGAGATTGTATATGACACATGTCATCTAGGAGTTCTATTGGGGTGCGTCCAAATGGATTTCTTAGCATATGGTATGTTCCATGCAAACCGTGCACCTATCTTGCATCAAGATTAGCACTATCTCCAAACAGATCGAACTGACATTCCACTTGAGCCTCTTCACCTGGATTATCATCGGGTGCTTCCATAATCGTTTCTGAGCCTATGGTGCATTATGCGCAAACCAAGCACCAATCTTGCACCTAAACTAACACTGTCTCCAAACATATTGAATCAAGATTCCATATGACACACATGATCTAGGAGTTCTATCGGGTGCGTCCAAATTGATTTCTGAGAATATGGTACGTTCCATGCAAACCATACACCTATCTTTCATCAAGATTAGCACTATCTCCAAACAGACCGAACCGAGCTTTCACTTGAGCCTCTTCACCTAGGAGTACCATCGGGAACTTCCACAACAGTTTCTGAGCCTATGGTGCACTGGACACAAACCATGCACCTATCTTGCACCGAAACTTATACAATCTCCAACTAGACTGAAGCGAGATTCTATATGATACACTTCATCTAGTTGTTCTATTGGGTGCATCTACAGTTCCATCGGGTGTGTCCAAATTGATTTCTCAACATATGGAATGTTCCATGCAAACCGTGCACCTATCTTGCATCAAGATTAGAACTATCTCCAAATAGACAGAACCAAGATTCCACATGAGCCTCTTCACCAAGGAGTACCATCGCGTGCGTCCAAAATAGTTTCTTAGCCTATGGTGCATTAGGCACAAACCGTGTACCTATCTTGCACCGAAACTAACACTATCTCCAAAGAGACCGAAGTGAGATTCTATATGACACACGTCATCTAGGAGTTCTATTGGGTGCTTCCAAATATATTTTGAAGCATATGGTACGTTCCATGCAATAAATGCACCTATCTTGCATCAAGATTAGCACTATCTCCAAACAAAGCAAACTGAGCTTCCACTTGAGCCCCTTTACCCAGGAGTATCATCGGGTGCATCCAAAATGGTTTCTTAGCCTATGATGCATTAGGCGTAAACTGTGTACCTATCTTGCACCAAAACTAACTCTATCTCCAAACAGACCAAAGCGAGATTCTATATGACACATGTCATCTAGGAGTTCTATTGGGGTGCGTCTAAATGGATTTCTTAGCATATGGTATGTTCCATGCAAACCGTGCACCTATCTTGCATCAAGATTAGCACTATCTCCAAATAGATCGAACCAACCTTGATGCGAACCCGCTAGGGATTTTGCCCGATCTTTTGATGAGAGACGGGGATAACTCGATTGGTGGATGGAGATGACGTTCACGGCCCGACTACAGCCCTCAAGACCGCGCCTTAGCAACCGATACACCACGTCCAATAGCCGTCACGATCTTGTGGAGCACGACATCCAGCCCCTAGGGCTCCCGTCCTGCAAGCAATCGAAGAACTAGCAAGAACGAGGAAACAAGCACTGAATTTGCAAGATGAATTGAAGGTTTCAAACTGAATCTGAATTAACAATGGGGTTCCGAAGACAAGGAGACGGGCGGCTGATCCTGCACGCGCGCCTACAAGCAAGTAGCGAAGGTTAAACTTGATCTAAACAAAACCCAACAACCATGGCGACTCTAGAGGGATATAAGTAGATGGATTGACGACCAAAGAGGTGTTGGGGTCGTCCTCCAACCCTAGGACGCGTCCCTAATGGACCCAACTTGATACATGGGCCATCAGCCCAAAATGAGGTGACGCAGCACCCTGGACAGCAAGACCTATCGACAGTAATCGGATCATTGCCGCTGCTGCCGAACAGGTATTGACGTGGGACTTGATTCATATGAAAGTAGACTTGATAAGCTTTCCAACAAGGCCTGAAGCGCCTGAATCTGAATCTGTATGCCACCGTGGTAACGGTCACAATTTGGTGCTTTGCTGCTGTCCGAATCCAGCGAGCGTGAGTCCTTCTCCCTTTCGGTCTTCTCCTTGGTTCCTAATCAAAACAAGAGTGCACGCGTTTCCATTGTCTAAAAAGATGGACACGAGCTTATCAAGGAACTCACTTGATTATTAAGTTGACGAACACGAGCACGAGTAAGAGGACCAGCTATAGGTTGTGTCGGAGAGGATGTATCGCTGGTGTTGATGTCCTCATCAAACCTTCCACTTGAGCCTCTTCACCTAGGATTATCATCGGGTGCTTCCATAATGGTTTCTGAGCCTATGGTGCAGTATGCGCAAACCATGCACCAATCTTGCACCTAAACTAACACTGTCTCCAAACAGATTGAAGCTAGATTCCTTATGACACACATGATCTAGGAGTTCTATCGGGTGCATCCAAATTGATTTCTGAGAATATGGTACGTTCCATGCAAACCGTACATCTATCTTTCATCAAGATTAGCACTATCCCCAAATAGACTGGACCGAGCTTTCACTTGAGCCTCTTCACCTAGGAGTACCATCGGGAACTTTCACAACGATTTTTGAGCCTATGGTGCACTGGGCACAAACCATGCAACTATCTTGCACCGAAACTAATACTATCTCCAGCTGGACCGAAGCGAGATTCCATATGATACACTTCATCTAGTAGTTCCATCGGGTGCATCTACAGTTCCATCGGGTGAGTCCAAATTGATTTCTGAGCATATGGTATGTTCCATGCAAACCGTGCACCTATCTTGCATCAAGATTAGAACTATCTCCAAACAGACAGAACCAAGATTCACATGAGCCTCTTCACCAAGGAGTACCATCACGCGTCCAAAATAGTTTCTAGCCTATGGTGCATTAGGCACAAACCGTGTACCTATCTTGCACCGAAACTAACACTATCTCCAAAGAGACCGAAGTGAGATTCTATATGACACACGTCATCTAGGAGTTCTATTGGGTGCTTCCAAATATATTTGCAAGCATATGGTACGTTCCATGCAATTCGTGCACCTATCTTGGATCAAGATTAGCACTATCTCCAAACAAAGCAAACTGAGCTTCCACTTGAGCCCCTTTACCCAGGAGTATCATCGGGTGCATCCAAAATGGTTTCTTAGCCTATGATGCATTAGGCGCAAACTGTGTACCTATCTTGCACCAAAACTACCTCTATCTCCAAACAGAGCTAAGCGAGATTCTATATGACACATGTCAGCTAGGAGTTCTATTGGGTGCGTCCAAATGGATTTCTTAGCATATGGTATGTTCCATGCAAATCGTACACCTATCTTGTATCAAGATTAGCACTATCTCCAAACAGATCGAACCGACCTTCCACTTGAGCCTCTTCACCTACGATTATCATCGGGTGCTTCCATAATGGTTTCTGAGCCTATGGTGCATTATGCGCAAACGATGCACCAATCTTCCACCTAAACTGACAATGTCTCCAAACAGATTGAAGCGAGATTCCAAATGACACACATGATCTAGGAGTTCTATCGAGTGCGTCCAAATTGATTTATGAGAATATGGTACGTTCTATGCAAACCGTACACCTATCTTTCATCAAGATTAGCACTATCTCCAAACAGACCGAACCGGGCTTTCACTTGAGCCTCTTCACCTAGGAGTACCACCGGGAACTTCCACAACGATTTCTGAGCCTATGGTGCACTGGGCACAAACCAAGCAACTATCTTGCACCGAAACTAATACTATCTCCAACTGGACGGAAGCGAGATTCCATATGATAAACTTCATCTAGTAGTTCCATCGGGTGCATCTACAGTTCCATCGGGTGTGTCCAAATTGATTTCTGAGCATATGGTATGTTTCATGCAAATTGTGCACCTATCTTGCATCAAGATTGGAACTATCTTCAAACAGACAGAACCAAGGTTCCACATGAGCCTCTTCGCCAAGGAGTACCCTTGCATGCGTTCAAAATAGTCTCTTAGCCTATGGTGCATTTGGCACAAACCGTGTACCTATCTTGCACCGAAACTAAAACTATCTCCAAAGAGACCGAAGTGAGATTCTATATGACACACGTCATCTAGGAGTTCTATTGGGTGCTTCCAATTATATTTGCAAGCATATGGTACGTTCCATGCAATTCGTGCACCAATCTTGGATCAAGATTAGCACTATCTCCAAACAAAGCAAACTGAGCTTCCACATGAGCCCCTTTACCCAGGAGTATCATCGGGTGCATCCAAAATGGTTTCTTAGCCTATGATGCATTAGGCGCAAACTGTGTACCTATCTTGCACCAAAACTACCTCTGTCTCCAAACAGAGCTAAGCGAGATTCTATATGACACATGTCAGCTAGGAGTTCTATTGGGTGCGTCCAAATGGATTTCTTAGCATATGGTATGTTCCATGCAAATCGTACACCTATCTTGCATCAAGATTAGCACTATCTCCAAACAGATCGAACCGACCTTCCACTTGAGCCTCTTCACCTACGATTATCATCGGGTGCTTCCATAATGGTTTCTGAGCCTATGGTGCATTATGCGCAAACGATGCACCAATCTTCCACCTAAACTGACAATGTCTCCAAACAGATTGAAGCGAGATTCCAAATGACACACATGATCTAGGAGTTCTATCGAGTGCGTCCAAATTGATTTATGAGAATATGGTACGTTCTATGCAAACCGTACACCTATCTTTCATCAAGATTAGCACTATCTCCAAACAGACCGAACCGGGCTTTCACTTGAGCCTCTTCACCTAGGAGTACCACCGGGAACTTCCACAACGATTTCTGAGCCTATGGTGCACTGGGCACAAACCAAGCAACTATCTTGCACCGAAACTAATACTATCTCCAACTGGACGGAAGCGAGATTCCATATGATAAACTTCATCTAGTAGTTCCATCGGGTGCATCTACAGTTCCATCGGGTGTGTCCAAATTGATTTCTGAGCATATGGTATGTTTCATGCAAATTGTGCACCTATCTTGCATCAAGATTGGAACTATCTTCAAACAGACAGAACCAAGGTTCCACATGAGCCTCTTCGCCAAGGAGTACCCTTGCATGCGTTCAAAATAGTCTCTTAGCCTATGGTGCATTTGGCACAAACCGTGTACCTATCTTGCACCGAAACTAAAACTATCTCCAAACAGAGCTAAGCGAGATTCTATATGACACATGTCAGCTAGGAGTTCTATTGGGTGCGTCCAAATGGATTTCTTAGCATATGGTATGTTCCATGCAAATCGTACACCTATCTTGCATCAAGATTAGCACTATCTCCAAACAGATCGAACCGACCTTCCACTTGAGCCTCTTCACCTACGATTATCATCGGGTGCTTCCATAATGGTTTCTGAGCCTATGGTGCATTATGCGCAAACGATGCACCAATCTTCCACCTAAACTGACAATGTCTCCAAACAGATTGAAGCGAGATTCCAAATGACACACATGATCTAGGAGTTCTATCGAGTGCGTCCAAATTGATTTATGAGAATATGGTACGTTCTATGCAAACCGTACACCTATCTTTCATCAAGATTAGCACTATCTCCAAACAGACCGAACCGGGCTTTCACTTGAGCCTCTTCACCTAGGAGTACCACCGGGAACTTCCACAACGATTTCTGAGCCTATGGTGCACTGGGCACAAACCAAGCAACTATCTTGCACCGAAACTAATACTATCTCCAACTGGACGGAAGCGAGATTGCATATGATAAACTTCATCTAGTAGTTCCATCGGGTGCATCTACAGTTCCATCGGGTGTGTCCAAATTGATTTCTGAGCATATGGTATGTTTCATGCAAATTGTGCACCTATCTTGCATCAAGATTGGAACTATCTTCAAACAGACAGAACCAAGGTTCCACATGAGCCTCTTCGCCAAGGAGTACCCTCGCATGCGTTCAAAATAGTCTCTTAGCCTATGGTGCATTTGGCACAAACCGTGTACCTATCTTGCACCGAAACTAAAACTATCTCCAAAGAGACCGAAGTGAGATTCTATATGACACACATCATCTAGGAGTTCTATTGGGTGCTTCCAAATATATTTCTAAGCATATGGTACGTTTGATGCAATTCGTGCACCTATTTGCATCAAGATTAGCACTATCTCCAAACAAAGCAAACTAAGCTTCCACTTGAGCCCCTTTACCCAGGAGTATCATCGAGTGCATCCAAAATGGTTTCTTAGCCTATGATGCATTAGGCGCGAACTGTGTACCTATCTTGCACCAAAACTACCTCTGTCTCGAAACAAACCAAAGCGAGATTGTATATGACACATGTCATCTAGGAGTTCTATTGGGGTGCGTCCAAATGGATTTCTTAGCATATGGTATGTTCCATGCAAACCGTGCACCTATCTTGCATCAAGATTAGCACTATCTCCAAACAGATCGAACCGACATTCCACTTGAGCCTCTTCACCTGGATTATCATCGGGTGCTTCCATAATCGTTTCTGAGCCTATGGTGCATTATGCGCAAACCAAGCACCAATCTTGCACCTAAACTAACACTGTCTCCAAACATATTGAATCAAGATTCCATATGACACACATGATCTAGGAGTTCTATCGGGTGCGTCCAAATTGATTTCTGAGAATACGGTACGTTCCATGCAAACCGTACACCTATCTTTCATCAAGATTAGCACTATCTCCAAACAGACCGAACCGAGCTTTCGCTTGAGCCTCTTCACCTAGGAGTACCATCGGGAACTTCCACAACGAGTTCTGAGCCTATGGTGCACTGGACACAAACCATGCAACTATCTTGCACCGAAACTAAATACTATCTCTAACTGGACTTAAGCGAGATTCCATATGATACACTTCATCTAGTAGTTCCATCGGGTGCATCTACAGTTCCATCGGGTATGTCCAAATTGATTTCTGAGCATATGGTATATTCCATGCAAACCGTGCACCTATCTTGCATCAAGTTTAGAACTATCTCCAAACAGACAGAACCAAGATTCCACATGAGCCTCTTCACCAAGGAGTACTATCGCGTGCGTCCAAAATAGTTTCTTAGCCTATGGTGCATTAGGCACAAACCGTGTACCTATCTTGCACCGAAACTAACACTATCTCAAAAGAGACCGAAGTGAGATTCTATATGACACATGTCATCTAGGAGTTCTATTGGGTGCTGCCAAATATATTTCTAAGCATATGGTACGTTCGATGCAATTCGTGCATCTATCTTGCATCTAGATTAGCACTATCTCCAAACAAAGCAAACTAAGCTTCCACTTGAGCCCCTTTACCCAGGAGTATCATCGAGTGCATCCAAAATGGTTTCTTAGCCTATGATGCATTAGGCGCAAACTGTGAACCTATCTTGCACCAAAACTACCTCTGTCTCCAAACAGACCTAAGCGAGATTCTATATGACACATGTCATCTAGGAGTTCTATTGGGTGCGTCCAAATGGATTTCTTAGCATATGGTATGTTCCATGCAAACCTGCACCTATCTTGCATCAAGATTAGCACTATCTCCAAACAGATCGAACCGACCTTCTACTTGAGCCTCTTCACCTAGGAGTACTATCGGGTGCTTCCATAATGGTTTCCGAGCCTATGGTGCATTATGCGCAAACCATGCACCAATCTTGCACCTAAACTGTCTCCAAACAGATCGAAGCGAGATTCCATATTACACACATGATCTAGGAGTTCTATCGGGTGCGTCCAAATTCATTTCTGAGAATACGGAACGTTCCATGCAAATCGTACACCTATCTTTCATCAAGATTAGCACTATCTCCAAACAGACCGAACCGAGCTTTCGCTTGAGCCTCTTCACCTAGGAGTACCATCGGGAACTTCCACAATGAGTTCTGAGCCTATGGTGCACTGGACACAAACCATGCAACTATCTTGCACCGAAACTAATACTATCTCCAACTGGACCGAAGCGAGATTCCATTTGATACACTTCATCTAGTAGTTCCATCGGGTGCATCTACAGTTCCATCGGGTTTGTCCATATTGATTTCTGAGCATATGGTATGTTCCATGCAAACCGTGCACCTATCTTGCATAAAGATTAGAACTATCTCCAAACAGAAAGAACCAAGATTCCACATGAGCCTCATCACCAAGGAGTACCATCGCGTGCGTCCAAAATAGTTTCATAGCCTATGGTGCATTAGGCACAAACCACACCTATCTTGCACCGAAACTAACACTTTCTCAAAAGAGACCGAAGTGAGATTCTATATGACACACGTCATCTAGGAGTTCTATTGGTTGCTTCCAAATATATTTTTAAGCATATGGTACGTTCGATGCAATTCGTGCACCTATCTTGCATCTAGATTAGCACTATCTCCAAGCAAAGCAAATTAAGCTTCCACTTGAGCCCCTTTACCCAGGAGTATCATCGGGTGCATCCAAAATGGTTTCTTAGCCTATGATGCATTAGGCGCAAACTGTGTACCTATCTTGCACCAAAACTACCTCTGTTTCCAAACAGACCTAAGCGAAATTCTATATGACACATGTCATCTAGAAGTTCTATTGGGTGCATCCAAATGGATTTCTTAGCATATGGTATGTTCCATGCAAACCTGCACCTATCTTGCATCAAGATTAGCACTATCTCCAAACAGATCGAACCGACCTTCCACTTGAGCCTCTTCACCTAGGATTCATCATCGGGTGCTTCCATAATGGTTTCTGAGCCTATGGTGCATTATGCGCAAACGATGCACCAATCTTCCACCTAAACTAACAATGTCTCCAAACAGATTGAAGCGAGATTCCAAATGACACACATGATCTAGGAGTTCTATCGGGTGCGTCCAAATTGATTTATGAGAATATGGTACGTTCTATGCAAACCATACCCCTATCTTTCATCAAGATTAGCACTATCTCCAAACAGACCGAACTGGGCTTTCACTTGAGCCTCTTCACCCAGGAGTACCATCGGGAACTTCTACAACGATTTCTGAGCCTATGGTGCACTAGGCACAAACCATGCAACTATCTTGCACCGAAACTTATACTATCTCCAACTGGACGGAAGCGAGATTTCATATGATAAACTTCATCTAGTAGTTCCATCGGGTGCATCTATAGTTCCATCGGGTGTGTCCAAATTGATTTCTGAGCATATGGTATGTTCCATGCAAACCATGCACCTATCTTGCATCAAGATTGGAACTATCTTCAAACAGACAGAACCAAGGTTCCACATGAGCCGCTTCACCAAGGAGTACTATCACGTGCATCCAAAATAGTTTCTAAGCCTATGGTGCATTTGGCACAAACCGTGTACCTATCTTGCACCGAAACTAACACTATCTCCAAAGAGACCGAAGTGAGATTCTATATGACACACATCATCTAGGAGTTCTATTGGGTGCTTCTAAATATATTTCTAAGCATATGGAACGTTCGATGCAATTCATGCACCTATCTTGCATAAAGATTAGCACTATCTCCAAACAAAGCAAACTGAGCTTCCACTTGAGCCCCTTTACCCAGGAGTATCATCGGGTGCGTCCAAAATGGTTTCTTAGCCTATGATGCATTAGGCGCAAACTTTGTACCTATCTTGCACCAAAACTAACTCTGTCTCTAAATAGACCAAAGCGAGAATCCATGTGACACATGTCATCTAGGAGTTCTATTGCGATGCATCCAAATAGATTTCTTAGCATATGGTATGTTCCATGAAAACCGTGCACCTATATTGCATCAAGATTAGCACTATCTCCAAACAGACCGAACCGAGCTTTCGCTTGAGCCTCTTCACCTAGGAGTACCATCGGGAACTTCCATAACGGTTTCTGTGCCTATGGTGCACTGGGCACAAACCATGCAACTATCTTGCACCGAAACTAATACTATCTCCAACTGGACTGAAGCGAGATTCCATATGATACACTTCATCTATTAGTTTCATCGGGTGCATCTACAGTTCCATCGGGTGTGTCCAAATTGATTTCTGAGCATATGGTATGTTCCATGCAAACCGTGCACCTATCTTGCATCAAGATTAGAACTATCTCCTAACAGACAGAACCAAGATTCCACATGTGCCTCTTCACCAAGGAGTACCATCGCATGCGTCCAAAATAGTTTCTTAGCCTATGGTGCATTAGGCACAAAGCGTGTACCTATCTTGCACCAAAACTAACACTATCTCCAAAGTGACCGAAGTGAGATTCTATATGACACACGTCATCTAGGAGTTCTATTGGGTGCTTCTAAATATATTTCTAAGCATATGGTACGTTCGATGCAATTCGTGCATCTATCTTGCATCTAGATTAGCACTATCTCCAAACAAAGCAAACTAAGCTTCCACTTGAGCCCCTTTACCCAGGAGTATCATCGAGTGCATCCAAAATGGTTTCTTAGCCTATGATGCATTAGGCGCAAACTGTGAACCTATCTTGCACCAAAACTACCTCTGTCTCCAAACAGACCTAAGCGAGATTCTATATGACACATGTCATCTAGGAGTTCTATTGGGTGCGTCCAAATGGATTTCTTAGCATATGGTATGTTCCATGCAAACCTGCACCTATCTTGCATCAAGATTAGCACTATCTCCAAACAGATCGAACCGACCTTCCACTTGAGCCTCTTCACCTAGGATTCATCAACGGGTGCTTCGATAATGGTTTCTGAGCCTATGGTGCATTATGCGCAAACGATGCACCAATCTTCCACCTAAACTAACAATGTCTCCAAACAGATTGAAGCGAGATTCCAAATGACACACATGATCTAGGAGTTCTATCGGGTGCGTCCAAATTGATTTATGAGAATATGGTACGTTCTATGCAAACCATACACCTATCTTTCATCAAGATTAGCACTATCTCCAAACAGACCGAACCGTGCTTTCACTTGAGCCTCTTCGCCTAGGAGTACCATCGGGAACTTCCACAATGATTTCTGAGCCTATGGTGCACTAGGCACAAACCATGCAACTATCTTGCACCGAAACTAATACTATCTCCAACTGGACGGAAGCGAGATTCCATATGATAAACTTCATCTAGTAGTTCCATCGGGTGCATCTATAGTTCCATCGGGTGTGTCCAAATTGATTTCTGAGCATATGGTACGTTCCATGCAAACCGTGCACCTATCTTGCATCAAGATTGGAACTACCTTCAAACAGACAGAACCAAGGTTCCACATGAGCCGCTTCACCAAGGAGTACCATCACGTGCGTCCAAAATAGTTTCTTAGCCTATGGTGCATTTGGCACAAACCGTATACCTATCTTGCACCGAAACTAACACTATCTCCAAAGAGACCGAAGTGAGATTCTATATGACACACCTCATCTAGGAGTTCTATTGGGTGCTTCCAAATATATTTCTAAGCATATGGAATGTTCGATGCAATTCATGCACCTATCTTGCATCAAGATTAGCACTATCTCCAAACCAAGCAAACTGAGCTTCCACTTGAGCCCCTTTACCCAGGAGTATCATCGGGTGCATCCAAAATGGTTTCTTAGCCTATGATGCATTAGGCACAAACTGTGTACCTATCTTGCACCAAAACTAACTCTGTCTCCAAATAGACCAAAGCGAGAATCCATGTGACACATGTCATCTAGGAGTTCTATTGCGATGCATCCAAATAGATTTCTTAGCATATGGTATGTTCCATGAAAACCGTGCACCTATCTTGCATCAAGATTAGCACTATCTCCAAACAGATCGAACCGACCTTCCACTTGAGCCTCTTCACCTAGGAGTACTATCGGGTGCTTCCATAATGGTTTCCGAGCCTATGGTGCATTATGCGCAAACCATGCACCAATCTTGCACCTAAACTGTCTCCAAACAG
>NW_018396404.1:322442-324944 GCF_000003195.3 Sorghum bicolor
ACGATTTCTAGCCTATGGTGCACTGGGCACAAATCATGCAACTATCTTGCTCCGAAACTAATACTATCTCCAACTGGACCGAAGCGAGATTCCATATGATACACTTCATCTAGTAGTTCCATCAGGTGCATCTATAGTTCCATCGGGTGTGTCCAAATTGATTTCTGAGCATATGGTATGTTCCATGCAAACCGTGCACCTATCTTGCATCAAGATTAGAACTATCTCCAAACAGACAGAACCAAGATTCCACATGAGCCTCTTCACCAAGGAGTACCATCGCGTGCGTCCAAAATAGTTTCTTAGCCTATGGTGCATTAGGCACAAACCGTGTACCTATCTTGCACCGAAACTAACACTATCTCCAAAGAGACCGAAGTGAGATTTTATATGACACACGTCATCTAAGAGTTCTATTGGGTGCTTCCAAATATATTTCTAAGCATATGGTACGTTTGATGCAATTCGTGCACCTATCTTGCATCAAGATTAGCACTATCTCCAAACAAAGCAAACTGAGCTTCCACTTGAGCCCCTTTACCCAGGAGTATCATCGGGTGCATCCAAAATGGTTTCTTAGCCTATGATGCATTAGGCGCAAACTGTGTACCTATCTTGCACCAAAACTAACTCTGTCTCCAAACAGACCAAAGCGAGATTCTATATGACACATGGCATCTAGGAGTTCTATTGGGGTGCGTCCAAATGGATTTCTTAGCATATGGTATGTTCCATGCAAACCGTGCACCTATCTTGCATCAAGATTAGCACTATCTCCAAACAGATCGAACCGACCTTCCACTTGAGCCTCTTCACCTAGGATTATCATCGGGTGCTTGCATAATGGTTTCTGAGCCTATGGTGCATTATGCGCAAACCATGCACCAATCTTGCACCTAAACTAACACTGTCTCCAAACAGATTGAAGCGAGATTCCATATGAAACACATGATCTAGGAGTTCTATCGGGTGCGTCCAAATTGATTTCTGAGAATATGGTATGTTCCATGCAAACCGTGCACCTATCTTGCATCAAGATTAGCACTATCTCCAAACAGATCGAACCGACCTTCCACTTGAGCCCCTTCACCTAGGATTATCATCGGGTGTTTCCATAATGGTTTCTGAGCCTATGGTGCATTATGCGCAAACCATGCACGAATCTTGCACCTAAACTAACACTATCTCCAAACAGATTGAAGCGAGATTCCATATGACACACATGATCTAGGAGTTCTATCGGGTGCGTCCAAATTGATTTCTGAGAATATGGTACGTTCCATCCAAACCGTACACCTATCTTTCATCAAGATTAGCACAATCTCCAAACAGACCGAACCGAGCTTTCACTTGAGCCTCTTCACCTAGGAGTACCATCGGGAACTTCCACAACGATTTCTGAGCCTATGGTGCACTGGGCACAAATCATGCAACTATCTTGCTCCGAAATTAATACTATCTCCAACTGGACCGAAGCGAGATTCCATATGATACACTTCATCTAGTAGTTCTATCGGGTGCATCTATAGTTCCATCGGGTGTGTCCAAATTGATTTCTGAGCATATGATATGTTCCATGCAAACCGTGCCTTGCATCAAGATTAGAACTATCTCCAAACAAACAGAACCAAGATTCCACATGAGCCTCTTCACCAAGGAGTACCATCGCGTGCGTCCAAAATAGTTTCTTAGCCTATGGTGCATTAGGCACAAACCGTGTACCTATCTTGCACCGAAACTAACACTATCTCCAAAGATACCGAAGTGAGATTATATATGACACACGTCATCTAAGAGTTCTATTGGGTGCTTCCAAATATATTTCTAAGCATATGGTACGTTTGATGCAATTCGTGCACCTATCTTGCATCAAGACTAGCACTATCTCCAAACAAAGCAAACTGAGCTTCCACTTGAGCCCCTTTACCCAGGAGTATCATCGGGTGCATCCAAAATGGTTTCTTAGCCTATGATGCATTAGGCGCAAACTGTGTACCTATCTTGCACCAAAACTAACTCTGTCTCCAAATAGACGAAAGCGAGATTCTATATGACACATGTCATCTAGGAGTTCTATTGGGGTGCATCCAAATGGATTTCTTAGCATATGGTATGTTCCATGCAAACCGTGCACCTATCTTGCATCAAGATTAGCACTGTCTCCAAATACATTGAACCGACCTTCCACTTGAGCCTCTTCACCTAGGATTATCATCGGGTGCTTGCATAATGGTTTCTGAGCCTATGGTGCATTATGCGCAAACCATGCACCAATCTTGCACCAAAACTAACACTGTCTCCAAACAGATTGAAGCGAGATTCCATACGAAACACATGATCTAGGAGTTCTATTAGGTGCGTCCAAATTGATTTCTGAGAATATGGTACGTTCCATGCAAACCGTGCACCTATCTTGCAACAAGATTAGCACTATCTCAAAACAGATCGAACTGACCTTCCACTTGAGCCTCTTCACCTAGGATTATCATAGTTAATGCTTCC
>NW_018396404.1:325044-326361 GCF_000003195.3 Sorghum bicolor
AAACTAGCACTATCTCCAAAGAGACCGAAGCGAGATTATATATGACACACATCATCTAAGAGTTCTAATGGGTGCTTCCAAATATATTTCTAAGCATATGGTACGTTCGATGCAATTCGTGCACCTATCTTGCATCAAGATTAGCACTATCTCCAAACAAAGCAAACTGAGCTTCCACGTGAGCCCCTTTACCCAGGAGTATCATCGAGTGCATCCAAAATGGTTTCTTAGCCTATGAAGCATTACGCGCAAACTGTGTACCTATCTTACACCAAAACTAACTCTGTCTCCAAACAGACCAAAGCGAGATTCTATATGACACATATCATCTAGGAGTTCTATTGGGGTGCGTCCAAATGGATTTCTTAGCATATGGTATGTTCCATGCAAACCGTGCACCTATCTTGCATCAAGATTAGCACTATCTCCAAATAAATCGAACCGACCTTCCACTTGAGCCTCTTCACCTAGGATTATCATCGAGTGCTTGAATATTGGTTTCTGAGCCTATGGTGTATTATGCGCGAACCATGCACCTATCTTGCACCTAAATTAACACTTTCTCCAAACAGATTGAAGCGAGATTCCATATGAAACACATGATCTAGGAGTTCTATCGGGTGCGTCCAAATTGATTTCTGAGAATATGGTACGTTCCATGCAAATCGTGCACCTATCTTGCATCAAGATTAGCACTATCTCCAAACAGATCGAACCGACCTTCCACTTTAGCCTATTCACCTAGGATTATCATCAGGTGCTTCCATAATGGTTTCTGAGCCTATGGTGCATTATGCGCAAACCATGCGCCAATCTTGCACCTAAACTAACACTGTCTCCAAACAGATTGAAACGAGATTCCATATGACACACATGATCTAGGAGTTCTATCGGGTGTGTCCAAATTGATTTCTGAGAATATGGTATGTTCCATGCAAACCGTACACCTATCTTTCATCAAGATTAGCACTATCTCCAAACAGACCGAACCCAGCTTTCACTTGAGCCTCTTCACCTAGGAGTACCATCAGGAACTTCCACAACAATTTCTAAGCCTATGGTGCACTGGGCACAAACCATGCAACTATCTTGCACCGAAACTAATACTATCTCCAACTAGACCGAAGCGAGATTCCATATGATACACTTCATCTAGTAGTTCCATCGGGTGCATCTACAGTTCCATCAGGTGTGTCCAAATTGATTTCTGAGCATATGGTATGTTCCATGCAAACCGTGCACCTACTTGCATCATGATCAGAACTACTTCCACACTGAAAGAACCGAGATTCCTCTTGAGGTCTTCACCAAGGAGTA
>NW_018396404.1:327241-328033 GCF_000003195.3 Sorghum bicolor
CATCAAGATTAGAACTATCTCCAAACAGACAAAACCAAGATTCCACATGAGCCTCTTGAGCAAGGAGTACCATCGCGTGCGTCCAAAATTGTTTCTTAGCCTATGGTGCATTAGGCAGAAACCGTGTACCTATCTTGCACCGAAACTAACACTATCTCCAAAGAGACCGAAGTGAGATTATATATGACACACGTCATCTAAGAGTTCTATAGGGTGCTTCCAAATATATTTCTAAGCATATGGAACGTTTGATGCAATTCGTGCACCTATCTTGCATCAAGATTAGTACTATCTCCAAACAAAGCAAACTGAGCTTCCACTTGAGCCCCTTTACCCAGTAGTATCATCGGGTGCATCCAAAATGGTTTCTTAGCCTATGATGCATTAGGCGCAAACTGTGTACCTATCTTGCACCAAAACTAACTCTATCTCCAAACAGACCAAAGCGAGATTCTATATGACACATGTCATCTAGGAGTTCTATTGGGGTTCGTCCAAATGGATTTCTTAGCATATGGTATGTTCCAACCAAACCGTGCACCTATCTTGCATCAAGATTAGCACTATCTCCAAACAGATTGAACCGACCTTCCACTTGAGCCTCTTCACCTAGGATTATCATCGGGTGCTTGCATAATGGTTTCTGAGCCTATGGTGCATTATGCGCAAACCATGCACCAATCTTGCACCTAAACTAACACTATCTCCAAACAGATTGAAGCGAGATTCCATATGACACACATGATCTAGGAGTTCTATCGGGTGCGTCCAAATTGATTTCTGAGAATATGG
>NW_018396404.1:328133-350821 GCF_000003195.3 Sorghum bicolor
AGCTAGATCTATATGACACATGGCATCTAGGAGTACTATTGGTGGTGCGTCCAAATGGATTTCTTAGCATATGGTATGTTCCATGCAAACCGTGCACCTATCTTGCATCAAGATTAGCACTATCTCAAAACAGATCGAACCGACCTTCCACTTGAGCCTCTTCACATAGGATTATCATCGGGTGCTTGCATAATGGTTTCTGAGCCTATGGTGCATTATGCGCAAACCATGCACCAATCTTGCACCTAAACTAACACTGTCTCCAAACAGATTGAAGCGAGATTCCATATGAAACACATGATCTAGGAGTTCTATCGGGTGCGTCCAAATTGATTTCTGAGAATATGGTACGTTACATGCAAACCGTGCACCTATCTTGCATCAAGATTAGCAATATCTCCAAACAGATCGAACCGACCTTCCACTTGAGCCTCTTCACCTAGGATTATCATCGGGTGCTTCCATAATGGTTTCTGAGCCTATGGTGCATTATGCGCAAACCATGCACCAATCTTGCACCTAATCTAACACTATCTCCAAACAGATTGAAGCGAGGTTCCATATGACACACATGATCTAGGAGTTCTATCGGGTGCGTCGAAATTGATTTCTGAGAATATGGTACGTTCCATCCAAACCGTACACCTATCTTTCATCAAGATTAGCACAATCTCCAAGCAGACCGAACCGAGCTTTCACTTGAGCCTCTTCACCTAGGAGTACCATCGGGAACTTCCACAACGATTTCGGAGCCTATGGTGCACTGGGCACAAACCATGCAACTATCTTGCTCCGAAACTAATACTATCTCCAACTGGACCAAAGCGAGATTCTATATGATACACTTCATCTAGTAGTTCCATCGGGTGCATCTACAGTTCCATCGGGTGTGTCCAAATTGATTTCTGAGCATATGGTATGTTCCATGCAAACCGTGCACCTATATTGACTATCTCCAAACAGACAGAACCAAGATTCCACATGAGCCTCTTCACCAAGGAGTACCATCGCGTGCGTCCAAAATAGTTTCTTAGCCTATGGTGCATTAGGCAGAAACCGTGTACCTATCTTGCACCGAAACTAACACTATCTCCAAAGAGACCGAAGTGAGATTATATATGACACACGTCATCTAAGAGTTCTATTGGGTGCTTCCAAATATATTTCTAAGCATATGGTACGTTTGATGCAATTCGTGCACCTATCTTGCATCAAGACTAGCACTATCTCCAAACAAAGCAAACTGAGCTTCCACTTGAGCCCCTTTACCCAGGAGTATCATCGGGTGCATCCAAAATGGTTTCTTAGCCTATGATGCATTAGGCGCAAACTGTGTACCTATCTTGCACCAAAACTAACTCTGTCTCCAAACAGACCAAAGCGAGATTCTATATGACACATGTCATCTAGGAGTTCTATTAGGGTGCGTCCAAATGGATTTCTTAGCATATGGTATGTTCCATGCAAACCGTGCACCTATCTTGCATCAAGCTTAGCACTATTTCCAAACAGATCGAACCGACCTTCCACTTGAGCCTCTTCACCTAGGATTATCATCGGGTGCTTGCATAATGGTTTCTGAGCCTATGGTGCATTATGCGCAAACCATGCACCAATCTTGCACCTAAACTAACACTGTCTCCAAACAGATTGAAGCGAGATTCCATATGAAACACATGATCTAGGAGTTCTATCGGGTGCATCCAAATTGATTTATGAGAATATGGTATGTTCCATGCAAACCGTGCACCTATCTTGCATCAAGATTAGCACTATCTCCAAACAGATCGAACCGACCTTCCACTTGAGCCCCTTCACCTAGGATTATCATTGGGTGTTTCCATAATGGTTTCTGAGCCTATGGTGCATTATGCGCAAACCATGCACGAATCTTGCACCTAAACTAACACTATCTCCAAACAGATTGAAGCGAGATTCCATATGACACACATGATCTAGGAGTTCTATCGGGTGCGTCCAAATTGATTTCTGAGAATATGGTACGTTCCATCCAAACCGTACACCTATCTTTCATCAAGATTAGCACAATCTCTAAACAGACCGAACCGAGCTTTCACTTGAGCCTCTTCACCTAGGAGTACCCTCGGGAACTTCCACAACGATTTCTGAGCCTATGGTGCACCGGGCACAAATCATGCAACTATCTTGCTCCGAAATTAATACTATCTCCAACTGGACCGAAGCGAGATTCCATATGATACACTTCATCTAGTAGTTCTATCGGGTGCATCTATAGTTCCATCGGGTGTGTCCAAATTGATTTCTGAGCATATGATATGTTCCATGCAAACCGTGCCTTGCATCAAGATTAGAACTATCTCCAAACAAACAGAACCAAGATTCCACATGAGCCTCTTCACCAAGGAGTACCATCGCGTGCGTCCAAAATAGTTTCTTAGCCTATGGTGCATTAGGCACAAACCGTGTACCTATCTTGCACCGAAACTAACACTATCTCCAAAGATACCGAAGTGAGATTATATATGACACACGTCATCTAAGAGTTCTATTGGGTGCTTCCAAATATATTTCTAAGCATATGGTACGTTTGATGCAATTCGTGCACCTATCTTGCATCAAGATTAGCACTATCTCCAAACAAAGCAAACTAAGCTTCCACTTGAGCCCCTTCACCCAGGAGTATCATCGGGAGCATCCAAAATGGTTTATTAGCCTTAGGCACAAACTGTGTACCTATCTTGCACCAAAACTAACTCTGTCTCCAAACAGACCAAAGCGAGATTCTATATGACACATGTCATCTAGGAGTTCTATTGGGGTGCGTCCAAATGGATTTCTTAGCATATGGTATGTTCCATGCAAACCGTGCACCTATCTTGCATCAAGATTAGCACTATCTCCAAATAGATCGAACCGACCTTCCACTTGAGCCTCTTCACCTAGGATTATCATCGGGTGCTTGCATAATGGTTTCTGAGCCTGTGGTGCATTATGCGCAAACCATGCACCAATCTTGCACCTAAACTAACACTGTCTCCAAACAGATTGAAGTGAGATTCCATATGAAACACATGATCTAGGAGTTCTATCGAGTTCGTCCAAATTGATTTCTGAGAATATGGTACGTTCCATGCAAACCGTGCACCTATCTTTCATCAAGATTAGCACTATCTCCAAACAGATCGAACCAACCTTCCACTTGAGCCTCTTAACCTAGGATTATCATCGGGTGCTTCCATAATGGTTTCTGAGCGTATGGTGCATTATGCGCAAACCATGCACCAATCTTGCACCTAAACTAACACTATCTCCAAACAGATTGAAGCGAGATTCCATATGACACACATGATCTAGGAGTTCTATCAGGTGCGTCCAAATTGATTTCTGAGAATATGGTATGTTCCATCCAAACCGTACACCTATCTTTCACCAAGATTAGCACAATCTCCAAACAGACCGAACCGAGCTTTCACTTGAGCCTCTTCACCTAGGAGTACCATCGGGAACTTCCACAATGATTTCTAAGCCTATGGTGCACTGGGCACAAATCATGCAACTATCTTGCTCCGAAACTAATACTATCTCCAACTGGACCGAAGCGAGATTCCATATGATACACTTCATCTAGTAGTTCCATCAGGTGCATCTATAGTTCCATCGGGTGTGTCCAAATTGATTTCTGAGCATATGGTATGTTCCATGCAAACCGTGCACCTATCTTGCATCAAGATTAGAACTATCTCCAAACAGACAGAACCAAGATTCCACATGAGCCTCTTCACCAAGGAGTACCATCGCGTGCGTCCAAAATAGTTTCTTAGCCTATGGTGCATTAGGCACAAACCGTGTACCTATCTTGCACCGAAACTAACACTATCTCCAAAGAGACCGAAGTGAGATTTTATATGACACACGTCATCTAGGAGTTCTATTGGGTGCTTCCAAATATATTTTGAAGCATATGGTACGTTCCATGCAATTCATGCACCTATCTTGCATCAAGATTAGCACTATCTCCAAACAAAGCAAACTGAGCTTCCACTTGAGCCCCTTTACCCAGGAGTATCATCGGGTGCATCCAAAATGGTTTCTTAGCCTATGATGCATTAGGCGCAAACTGTGTACCTATCTTGCACCAAAACTAACTCTGTCTCCAAACAGACCAAAGCTAGATTCTATATGACACATGGCATCTAGGAGTTCTATTGGGGTGCGTCCAAATGGATTTCTTAGCATATGGTATGTTCCATGCAAACCGTGCACCTATCTTGCATCAAGATTAGCACTATCTCCAAATAGATCGAACCAACCTTGATGCGAACCCGCTAGGGTTTTTGCCCGATCTTTTGATGAGAGACGGGGATAACTCGATTGGTGGATGGAGATGACGTTCACGGCCCGACTACAGCCCTCAAGACCGCGCCTTAGCAACCGATACACCACGTCCAATAGCCCTCACGATCTTGTGGAGCACGACAACCAGCCCCTAGGGCTCCCGTCCTGCAAGCAATCGAAGAGCTAGCAAGAACGAGGAAACAAGCACTGAATTTGCAAGATTAATTGAAGGTTTCAAACTGAATCGTAATCAACAATGGGGTTCCGAAGACAAGGAGACGGGCGGCTGATCCTGCACGCGCGCCTACAAGCAAGTAGCGAAGGTTAAACTTGATCTAAACAAAACCCAACGACCATGGCGACTCTAGAGGGATATAAGTAGATGGATTGACGACCAAAGAGGTGTTGGGGTCGTGCTCCAACCCTAGGACGCGTCCCTAATGGACCCAACTTGATACATGGGCCATCAGCCCAAAATGAGGTGACGCAGCACCCTGGACAGCAAGACCTATCGACAGTAATCGGATCATTGCCGCTGCTGCCGAACAGGTATTGACGTGGGACTTGATTCATATGAAAGTAGACTTGATAAGCTTTCCAACAAGGCCTGAAGCGCCTGAATCTGAATCTGTATGCCACCGTGGTAACGGTCACAATTTGGCGCTTTGCTGCTGTCCGAATCCAGCGAGCGTGAGTCCTTCTCCCTTTCGGTCTTCTCCTTGGTTCCTAATCAAAACAAGAGTGCACGCGTTTCCATTGTCTAAAAAGATGGACACGAGCTTATCAAGGAACTCACTTGATTATTAAGTTGACGAACACGAGCACGAGTAAGAGGACCAGCTATAGGTTGTGTCGGAGAGGATGTATCGCTGGTGTTGATGTCCTCATCAAACCTTCCACTTGAGCCTCTTCACCTAGGATTATCATCGGGTGCTTCCATAATGGTTTCTGAGCCTATGGTGCAGTATGCGCAAACCATGCACCAATCTTGCACCTAAACTAACACTGTCTCCAAACAGATTGAAGCTAGATTCCTTATGACACACATGATCTAGGAGTTCTATCGGGTGCGTCCAAATTCATTTCTGAGAATACGGAACGTTCCATGCAAACCGTACACCTATCTTTCATCAAGATTAGCACTATCTCCAAACAGACCGAACCGAGCTTTCGCTTGAGCCTCTTCACCTAGGAGTACCATCGGGAACTTCCACAATGAGTTCTGAGCCTATGGTGCACTGGGCACAAACCATGCAACTATCTTGCACCGAAACTAATACTATCTCTAACTGGACTGAAGCGAGATTCCATATGATACACTTCATCTAGTAGTTCCATCGGGTGCATCTACAGTTCCATCGGGTGAGTCCAAATTGATTTCTGAGCATATGGTATGTTCCATGCAAACCGTGCACCTATCTTGCATCAAGATTAGAACTATCTCCAAACAGACAGAACCAAGATTCACATGAGCCTCTTCACCAAGGAGTACCATCACGTGCGTCCAAAATAGTTTCTAGCCTATGGTGCATTAGGCACAAACCGTGTACCTATCTTGCACCGAAACTAACACTATCTCCAAAGAGACCGAAGTGAGATTCTATATGACACACGTCATCTAGGAGTTCTATTGGGTGCTTCCAAATATATTTGCAAGCATATGGTACGTTCCATGCAATTCGTGCACCTATCTTGCATCTAGATTAGCACTATCTCCAAACAAAGCAAACTGAGCTTCCACTTGAGCCCCTTTACCCAGGAGTATCATCGGGTGCATCCAAAATGGTTTCTTAGCCTATGATGCATTAGGCGCAAACTGTGTACCTATCTTGCACCAAAACTACCTCTGTCTCCAAACAGACCTAAGCGAGATTCTATATGACACATGTCATCTAGAAGTTCTATTGGGTGCGTCCAAATGGATTTCTTAGCATATGGTATGTTCCATGCAAACCTGCACCTATCTTGCATCAAGATTAGCACTATCTCCAAACAGATCGAACCGACCTTCCACTTGAGCCTCTTCACCTAGGATTCATCATCGGGTGCTTCCATAATGGTTTCTGAGCCTATGGTGCATTATGCGCAAACGATGCACCAATCTTCCACCTAAACTAACAATGTCTCCAAACAGATTGAAGCGAGATTCCAAATGACACACATGATCTAGGAGTTCTATCGGGTGCGTCCAAATTGATTTATGAGAATATGGTACGTTCTATGCAAACCATACCCCTATCTTTCATCAAGATCAGCACTATCTCCAAACAGACCGAACCGGGCTTTCAATTGAGCCTCTTCACCCAGGAGTACCATCGGGAACTTCCACAACGATTTCTGAGCCTATGGTGCACTAGGCACAAACCATGCAACTATCTTGCACCGAAACTTATACTATCTCCAACTGGACGGAAGCGAGATTTCATATGATAAACTTCATCTAGTAGTTCCATCGGGGCATCTATAGTTCCATCGGGTGTGTCCAAATTGATTTCTGAGCATATGGTATGTTCCATGCAAACCGTGCACCTATCTTGCATCAAGATTGGAACTATCTCCAAACAGACAAAACCAAGATTCCACATGAGCCTCTTGAGCAAGGAGTACCATCGCGTGCGTCCAAAATTGTTTCTTAGCCTATGGTGCATTAGGCAGAAACCGTGTACCTATCTTGCACCGAAACTAACACTATCTCCAAAGAGACCGATGTGAGATTATATATGACACACGTCATCTAAGAGTTCTATTGGGTGCTTCCAAATATATTTCTAAGCATATGGTACGTTTGATGCAATTTGTGCACCTATCTTGCATCAAGATTAGCACTATCTCCAAACAAAGCAAACTGAGCTTCCACTTGAGCCCCTTTACCCAGGAGTATCATCAAGTGCATCCAAAATGGTTTCTTAGCCTATGATGCATTAGGCGCAAACTGTGTACCTATCTTGCACCAAAACTAACTCTGTCTCCAAACAGACCAAAGCGAGATTCTATATGACACATGTCATCTAGGAGTTCTATTTTGGTGCGTCCAAATGGATTTCTTAGCATATGGTATGTTCCATGCAAACCGTGCACCTATCTTGCATCAAGATTAGCACTATCTCCAAATAGATCAAACCGACCTTCCACTTGAGCCTCTTCACCTAGGATTATCATCGGGTGCTTGCATAATGGTTTCTGAGCCTGTGGTGCATTATGCGCAAACCATGCACCAATCTTGCACCTAAACTAACACTGTCCCCAAACAGATTGAAGCGAGATTCCATATGAAACACATGATCTAGGAGTTCTATCGGGTTCGTCCAAATTGATTTCTGAGAATATGGTACGTTCCATGCAAACCGTGCACCTATCTTGCATCAAGATTAGCAATATCTCCAAACAGATCGAACCGACCTTCCACTTGAGCCTCTTCACCTAGGATTATCATCGGGTGCTTCCATAATGGTTTCTGAGCCTATGGTGCATTATGCGCAAACCATGCACCAATCTTGCACCTAAACTAACACTATCTCCAAACAGATTGAAGCGAGATTCCATATGACACACATGATCTAGGAGTTCTATCGGGTGCGTCCAAATTGATTTCTGAGAATATGGTACGTTCCATCCAAACCATACACCTATCTTTCATCAAGATTAGCACAATCTCCAGGCAGACCGAACCGAGCTTTCACTTGAGCCTCTTCACCTAGGAGTACCATCGGGAACTTCCACAATGATTTCTGAGCCTATGGTGCACTGGGCACAAATCATGCAACTATCTTGCTCCGAAACTAATACTATCTCCAACTGGACCGAAGCGAGATTCCATATGATACACTTCATCTAGTAGTTCCATCGGGTGCATCTATAGTTCCATCGGGTGTGTCCAAATTGATTTCTGAGCATATGGTATGTTCCATGCAAACCGTGCACCTATCTTGCATCAAGATTAGAACTATCTCCAAACAGACAGAACCAAGATTCCACATGAGCCTCTTCACCAAGGAGTTCCATCGCGTGCGTCCAAAATAGTTTCTTAGCCTATGGTGCATTAGGCACAAACCGTGTACCTATCTTGCACCGAAACTAACACTATCTCCAAAGAGACCGAAGTGAGATTATATATGACACACGTCATCTAAGAGGTCTATTGGGTGCTTCCAAATATATTTCTAAGCATATGGTACGTTTGATGCAATTCGTGCACCTATCTTGCATCAAGATTAGCACTATCTCCAAACAAAACAAACTGAGCTTCCACTTGAGCCCCTTTACCTAGGAGTATCATCGGGTGCATCCAAAATGATTTCTTAGCCTATGATGCATTAGTCACAAACTGTGTACCTATCTTGCACCAAAACTAACTCTGTCTCCAAACAGATTGAAGCGAGATTCCATATGAAACACATGATCTAGGAGTTCTATCGGGTGCATCCAAATTGATTTCTGAGAATATGGTACGTTCCATGCAAACCGTGCACCTATCTTGCATCAAGATTAGCACTATCTCCAAACAGATCGAACCGAACTTCCACTTGAGCCTCTTCACCTAGGATTATCATCGGGTGCTTCCATAATGGTTTCTGAGCCTATGGTGCATTATGCGCAAACCATGCACCAATCTTGCACCTAAACTAACACTATCTCCAAACAGATTGAAGCGAGATTCCATATGACACACATGATCTAGGAGTTCTATCGGGTGCGTCCAAATTGATTTCTGAGAATATGGTACGTTCCATCCAAACCGTACACCTATCTTTCATCAAGATTAGCACAATCTCCAGGCAGACCGAACCGAGCTTTCACTTGACCCTCTTCACCTAGGAGTACCATCAGGAACTTCCACAATGATTTCTGAGCCTATGGTGCAATGGGCACAAATCATGCAACTATCTTGCTCCGAAACTAATACTATCTCCAACTGGACCGAAGCGAGATTCCATATGATACACTTCATCTAGTAGTTCCATCGGGTGCATCTATAGTTCCATCGGGTGTGTCCAAATTGATTTATGAGCATATGGTATGTTCCATGCAAACCGTGCACCTATCTTGCATCAAGATTAGAACTATCTCCAAACAGACAGAACCAATATTCCACATGAGCCTCTTCACCAAGGAGTACCATCGCGTGCGTCCAAAATAGTTTCTTAGCCTATGGTGCATTAGGCAGAAACCGTGTACCTATCTTGCACCGAAACCAACACTATCTCCAAAGAGACCGAAGTGAGATTATATATGACACACGTCATCTAAGAGTTCTATTGGGTGCTTCCAAATATATTTCTAAGCATATGGTACGTTTGATGCAATTCGTGCACCTATCTTGCATCAAGATTAGCACTATCTCCAAACAAAGCAAACTGAGCTTCCACTTGAGCCCCTTTACCTAGGAGTATCATCGGGTGCATCCAAAATGGTTTCTTAGCCTATGATGCATTAGTCGCAAACTGTGTACCTATCTTGCACCAAAACTAACTCTGTCTCCAAACAGACCGAAGCGAGATTCCATATGACACATGTCATCTAGGAGTTCTATTGGGGTGCGTCCAAATGGATTTCTTAGCATATGGTATGTTCCATGCAAGCCATGCACCTATCTTGCATCAATATTAGCACTATCTCCAAACAGATCGAACCGACCGTCCACTTGAGCCTCTTCACATAGGATGATCATCGGGTGCTTCCATAATGATTTCTGAGCCTATGGTGCATTATGCGCAAACCATGCACCAATCTTGCACCTAAACTAACACTGTCTCCAAACAGATTGAAGCGAGATTCCATATGAAACACATGATCTAGGAGTTCTATCGGGTGCGTCCAAATTGATTTCTGCGAATATGGTACGTTCCATGCAAACCGTGCACCTATCTTGCATCAAGATTAGCACTATCTCCAAACAGATCGAACCGACCTTCCACTTGAGCCTCTTCACCTAGGATTATCATCGGGTGCTTCCATAATGGTTTCTGAGCCTATGGTGCATTATGCGCAAACCATGCACCAATCTTGCACCTAAACTAACACTATCTCCAAACAGATTGAAGCGAGATTCCATATGACACACATGATCTAGGAGTTCTATCGGGTGCGTCCAAATTGATTTCTGAGAATATGGTACGTTCCATCCAAACCATACACCTATCTTTCATCAAGATTAGCACAATCTCCAGGCAGACCGAACCGAGCTTTCACTTGAGCCTCTTCACCTAGGAGTACCATCGGGAACTTCCACAATGATTTCTGAGCCTATGGTGCACTGGGCACAAATCATGCAACTATCTTGCTCCGAAACTAATACTATCTCCAACTGGACCGAAGCGAGATTCCATATGATACACTTCATCTAGTAGTTCCATCGGGTGCATCTATAGTTCCATCGGGTGTGTCCAAATTGATTTCTGAGCATATGGTATGTTCCATGCAAACCGTGCACCTATCTTGCATCAAGATTAGAACTATCTCCAAACAGACAGAACCAAGATTCCACATGAGCCTCTTCACCAAGGAGTACCATCGCGTGCGTCCAAAATAGTTTCTTAGCCTATGGTGCATTAGGCACAAACTGTGTACCTATCTTGCACCGAAACTAACACTATCTCCAAAGAGACCGAAGTGAGATTATATATGACACACGTCATCTAAGAGTTCTATTGGGTGCTTCCAAATATATTTCTAAGCATATGGTACGTTTGATGCAATTCGTGCACCTATCTTGCATCAAGATTAGCACTATCTCCAAACAAAGCTAACTGAGCTTCCACTTGAGCCCCTTTACCCAGGAGTATCATCGGGTGCATCCAAAATGGTTTCTTAGCCTATGATGCATTAGGCGCAAACTGTGTACCTATCTTGCACCAAAACTAACTCTGTATCCAAACAGACCAAAGCTAGATTCTATATGACACATGTCATCTAGGAGTTCCATTGGGGTGCGTCCAAATGGATTTCTTAGCATATGGTTTGTTCCATGCAAACCGTGCACCTATCTTGCATCAAGATTAGCACTATCTCCAAATAGATCGAACCGACCTTCCACTTGAGCCTCTTCACCTAGGATTATCATCGGGTGCTTGCATAATGGATTCTGAGCCTATGGTGCATTATGCGCAAACCATGCACCAATCTTGCACCTAAACTAACACTGTCTCCAAACAGATTGAAGCGAGATTCCATATGAAACACATGATCTAGGAGTTCTATCTGGTGCGTCCAAATTGATTTCTGAGAATATGGTACGTTACATGCAAACCGTGCACCTATCTTGCATCAAGATTAGCACTATCTCCAAACAGATCGAACTGACCTTCCACTTGAGCCTCTTCACCTAGGATCATCGTCGGGTGCTTCCATAATGCTTTTTGAGCCTATTGTGCATTATGCGCAAACCATGCACCAATCTTGCACCTAAACTAACACTGTCTCCAAACAGATTGAAGCGTGATTCCATATGACACACATGATCTAGGAGTTCTATCGGCTGCGTCCAAATTGATTTCTGAGAATATGGTACGTTCCATGCAAACTGTACAACTATCTTTCGTCAAGATTAGCACTATCTCCAAACAAACCGAACCGAGCTTTCACTTGAGCCTCTTCACCTAGGAGTACCATCGGGAACTTCCACAACGATTTCTGAGCCTATGGTGCACTGGTCACAAACCATGCAACTATCTTTCTCCGAAACTAATACTATCTCCAACTGGACCGAAGCGAGATTCCATATGATACACTTCATCTAGTAGTTCCGTCAGGTGCATCTACAGTTCCATCGGGTGTGTCCAAATTGATTTCTGAGCATATGGTATGTTCCATGCAAACCGTGCACCTATCTTGACTATCTCCAAATAGACAGAACCAAGATTCCACAAGAGCCTCTTCACCAAGGAGTACCATCGCGTGCGTCCAAAATAGTTTCTTAGCCTATGGTGCATTCGGCACAAACCGTGTACCTATCTTGCACCGAAACTAACACTATCTCCAAAGAGACCGAAGTGAGATTATATATGACACACGTCATCTAAGAGTTCTATTGGGTGCTTCCAAATATATTTCTAAGCATATGGTACGTTTGATGCAATTCGTGCACCTATCTTGCATCAAGATTAGCACTATCTCCAAACAAAGCAAACTGAGCTTCCACTTGAGCCCCTTTACCCAGGAGTATCATCGGGTGCATCCAAAATGGTTTCTTAGCCTATGATGCATTTGGCAAAAACTGTGTACCTATCTTGCACCAAAACTAACTCTGTCTCCAAACAGACCAAAGCTAGATTCTATATGACACATGTCATCTAGGAGTTCTATTGGGGTGCGTCCAAATGGATTTCTTAGCATATGGTATGTTCCATGCAAACCGTGCACCTATCTTGCATCAAGATTAGCACTATCTCCAAATAGATCGAACCGACCTTCCACTTGAGCCTCTTCACCTAGGATTATCATCGGGTGCTTGCATAATGGATTCTGAGCCTATGGTGCATTATGCGCAAACCATGCAACAATCTTGCACCTAAACTAACACTGTCTCCAAACAGATTGAAGCGAGATTCCATATGAAACACATGATCTAGGAGTTCTATCTGGTGCGTCCAAATTGATTTCTGAGAATATGGTACGTTACATGCAAACCGTGCACCTATCTTGCATCAAGATTAGCACTATCTCCAAACAGATCGAACTGACCTTCCACTTGAGCCTCTTCACCTAGGATTATCATCAGGTGCTTCCATAATGGTTTCTGAGCCTATGGTGCATTATGCGCAAACCATGCACCAATCTTGCACCTAAACTAACACTGTCTCCAAACAGATTGAAGCGAGATTCCATATGACACACATGATCTAGGAGTTCTATCGGGTGCGTCCAAATTGATTTCTGAGAATATGGTACGTTCCACGCAAACCGTGCACCTATCTTGCATCAAGATTAGCAATATCTCCAAACAGATCGAACTGACCTTCCACTTGAGCTTCTTCACCTAGGATTATCATCGGGTGCTTCCATAATGGTTCCTGAGCCTATGGTGCATTATGCGCAAACCATGCACCAATCTTGCACCTAAACTAACACTGTCTCCAAACAGATTGAAGCGAGATTCCATATGACACACATGATCTAGGAGTTCTATCGGGTGCGTCCAAATTGATTTCTGAGAATATGGTGCGTTCCATGCAAACCGTACACCTATCTTTCATCAAGATTAGCACTATCTCCAAACAGATCGAACCGAGCTTTCACTTGAGCCTCTTCACCTAGGAGTACCATCGGGAACCTCCACAACAATTTCTGAGCCTATGGTGCACTGGGCACAAACCATGCAACTATCTTGCTCCGAAACTAATACTATCTCCAACTGGACCGAAGCGAGATTCCATATGATACACTTCATCTAGTAGTTCCATCGGGTGCATCTACAGTTCCATCGGGTGTGTCCAAATTGATTTCTGAGCATATGGTATGTTTCATGCAAACCGTGCACCTATCTTGCATCAAGATTAGCACTATCTCCAAACAGATCGAACTGACCTTCCACTTGAGCCTCTTCACCTAGGATTATCATCAGGTGCTTCCATAATGGTTTCTGAGCCTACGGTGCATTATGCGCAAACCATGCACCAATCTTGCACGTAAACTAACACTGTCTCCAAACAGATTGAAGCGAGATTCCATATGACACACATGATCTAGGAGTTCTATCGGGTGCGTCCAAATTGATTTCTGAGAATATGGTACGTTCCATGCAAACTGTACAACTATCTTTCATCAAGATTAGCACTATCTCCAAACAAACCGAACCGAGCTTTCACTTGAGCCTCTTCACCTAGGAGTACCATCGGGAACTTCCACAACGATTTCTGAGCCTATGGTGCACTGGGCACAAACCATGCAACTATCTTTCTCCGAAACTAATACTATCTCCAACTGGACCGAAGCGAGATTCCATATGATACACTTCATCTAGTAGTTCCGTCGGGTGCATCTACAGTTCCATCGGGTGTGTCCAAATTGATTTCTGAGCATATGGTATGTTCCATGCAAACCGTGCACCTATCTTGACTATCTCCAAACAGACAGAACCAAGATTCCACATGAGCCTCTTCACCAAGGAGTACCATCGCGTGCGTCCAAAATAGTTTCTTAGCCTATGGTGCATTAGGCACAAACCGTGTACCTATGTTGCACCGAAACTAACACTATCTCCAAAGAGACCGAAGTGAGATTATATATGACACACGTCATCTAAGAGTTCTATTGGGTGCTTCCAAATATATTTCTAAGCATATGGTACGTTTGATGCAATTCGTGCACCTATCTTGCATCAAGATTAGCACTATCTCCAAACAAAGCAAACTGAGCTTCCACTTGAGCCCCTTTACCCAGGAGTATCATCGGGTGCATCCAAAATGGTTTCTTAGCCTATGATGCATTAGGCGCAAACTGTGTACCTATCTTGCACCAAAACTAACTCTGTATCCAAACAGACCAAAGCTAGATTCTATATGACACATGTCATCTAGGAGTTCTATAGGGGTGCGTCCAAATGGATTTCTTAGCATATGGTATGTTCCATGCAAACCGTGCACCTATCTTGCATCAAGATTAGCACTATCTCCAAATAGATCGAACCGACCTTCCACTTGAGCCTCTTCACCTAGGATTATCATCGGGTGCTTGCATAATGGTTTCTGAGCCTATGGTGCATTATGCGCAAACCATGCACCAATCTTGCACCTAAACTAACACTGTCTCCAAACAGATTGAAGCGAGATTCCATATGAAACACATGATCTAGGAGTTCTATCTGGTGCGTCCAAGTTGATTTCTGAGAATATGGTACGTTACATGCAAACCGTGCACCTATCTTGCATCAAGATTAGCACTATCTCCAAACAGATCGAACTGACCTTCCACTTGAGCCTCTTCACCTAGGATTATCATCAGGTGCTTCCATAATGGTTTCTGAGCCTATGGTGCATTATGCGCAAACCATGCACCAATCTTGCACCTAAACTAACACTGTCTCCAAACAGATTGAAGCGAGATTCCATATGACACACATGATCTAGGAGTTCTATCGGGTGCGTCCAAATTGATTTCTGAGAATATGGTACGTTCCATGCAAACTGTACAACTATCTTTCATCAAGATTAGCACTATCTCCAAACAAACCGAACCAAGCTTTCTCTTGAGCCTCTTCACCTAGGAGTACCATCGGGAACTTCCACAACGATTTCTGAGCCTATGGTGCACTGGGCACAAACCATGCAACTATCTTTCTCCGAAACTAATACTATCTCCAACTGGACCGAAGCGAGATTCCATATGATACACTTCATCTAGTAGTTCCGTCGGGTGCATCTACAGCTCCATCGGGGTGTGTCCAAATTGATTTCTGAGCATATGGTATGTTCCATGCAAACCGTGCACCTATCTTGACTATCTCCAAACAGACAGAACCAAGATTCCACATGAGCCTCTTCACCAAGGAGTACCATCGCGTGCGTCCAAAATAGTTTCTTAGCCTATGGTGCATTAGGCACAAACCGTGTACCTATGTTGCACCGAAACTAACACTATCTCCAAAGAGACCGAAGTGAGATTATATATGACACACGTCATCTAAGAGTTCTATTGGGTGCTTCCAAATATATTTCTAAGCATATGGTACGTTTGATGCAATTCGTGCACCTATCTTGCATCAAGATTAGCACTATCTCCAAACAAAGCAAACTGAGCTTCCACTTGAGCCCCTTTACCCAGGAGTATCATCGGGTGCATCCAAAATGGTTTCTTAGCCTATGATGCATTAGGCAAAAACTGTGTACCTATCTTGCACCAAAACTAACTCTGTCTCCAAACAGACCAAAGCTAGATTCTATATGACACATGTCATCTAGGAGTTCTATTGGGGTGCGTCCAAATGGATTTCTTAGCATATGGTATGTTCCATGCAAACCGTGCACCTATCTTGCATCAAGATTAGCACTATCTCCAAATAGATCGAACCGACCTTCCACTTGAGCCTCTTCACCTAGGATTATCATCGGGTGCTTGCATAATGGTTTCTGAGCCTATGGTGCATTATGCGCAAACCATGCACCAATCTTGCACCTAAACTAACACTGTCTCCAAACAGATTGAAGCGAGATTCCATATGAAACACATGATCTAGGAGTTCTATCTGGTGCGTCCAAATTGATTTCTGAGAATATGGTACGTTACATGCAAACCGTGCACCTATCTTGCATCAAGATTAGCACTATCTCCAAACAGATCGAACTGACCTTCCACTTGAGCCTCTTCACCTAGGATTATCATCGGGTGCTTCCATAATGGTTTCTGAGCCTATGGTGCATTATGCGCAAACCATGCACCAATCTTGCACCTAAACTAACACTGTCTCCAAACAGATTGAAGCGAGATTCCATAAGAAACACATGATCTAGGAGTTCTATCAGGTGCGTCCAAATTGATTTCTGAGAATATGGTACGTTCCACGCAAACCGTGCACCTATCTTGCATCAAGATTAGCACTATCTCCAAACAGATCGAACTGACCTTCCACTTGAGCTTCTTCACCTAGGATTATCATCGGGTGCTTCCATAATGGTTCCTGAGCCTATGGTGCATTATGCGCAAACCATGCACCAATCTTGCACCTAAACTAACACTGTCTCCAAACAGATTGAAGCGAGATTCCATATGACACACATGATCTAGGAGTTCTATCGGGTGCGTCCAAATTGATTTCTGAGAATATGGTACGTTCCATGCAAACCGTACACCTATCTTTCATCAAGATTAGCACTATCTCCAAACAGACCGAACCGAGCTTTCACTTGAGCCTCTTCACCTAGGAGTACCATCGGGAACTTCCACAACGATTTCTGAGCCTATGGTGCACTGGGCACAAACCATGCAACTATCTTGCTCCGAAACTAATACTATCTCCAACTGGACCGAAGCGAGATTCCATATGATACACTTCATCTAGTAGTTCCATCGGGTGCATCTACAGTTCCATCGGGTGTGTCCAAATTGATTTCTGAGCATATGGTATGTTTCATGCAAACCGTGCACCTATCTTGCATCAAGATTAGAACTATCTCCAAACAGACAGAACCAAGAGTCCACATGAGCCTCTTCACCAAGGAGTACCATCGCGTGCGTCCAAAATTGTTTCTTAGCCTATGGTGCATTAGGCACAAACCATGTACCTATCTTGCACCGAAACTAACTGATGACGACATCAACACCATCGATATATCCGCACCTACACCAGTTGGTCCTCTTACTCGTGCTCGTGCCCGTCAACTCAACCTTCAAGTAAGTTCAGTTTTAAACTCTTGCCAATCATATTTAGACAATGGAGACACGTGCACTTTCGTGTTGCTCAGGAATAATGGACAAGATCAGCAAGGGAAGGTTCAACTGCATTCGGAATTTGACGCAACACCAACTTCAAGGGCTGATTGCATATGGGAAGAGTGATAACTTAACAAAGGTGATTGGAGATCAGGTCCAAGCCTCCACAACATCCTCTATCAAGTTACCACGTCGCTTCTAAAGCAAGGAAACAAAGAGTCCAAACCCAACACGTTTTGGGAGTTGGATTCGGACTCGAAAATAACTCTAACTTGTATGGATCACCACGGCGTCATATGGACTCCAACTGGGACGTTCCTATACTTGTTGGAAAGCTCAAGAAGTCTACTTTCCAATGGGACCAACCACATATCTATGCAGCTTATGAGTCGGGCGCAGTCCTTGTTTTCGTGCCGACACCTTTTTCTATTTTGGTGCTGCGTCACCCTATTTTGGACCAATGGCCCATGTATCAAGTTGAGTCCATTAGGGACGCGTCCTAGGGTTGGAGGACGACTCTAGCACCCCTTTGGTCGTCCTCCCCTCTTTTTATTTACATCTAGAGCCGCCATGAACAACTGGGTTTTGTTTAGATCAAGTTTAGCCTTCGCTACTTGCTTGTAGGCGCGCGTGCAGGATCAGCTGCCCGTCTCCTTGTCTTCGGACCCCCATTGTTGATTACAATTCAGTTTGAAACCTTCAATTCATCTTGCAAATTCAGTGCTTGTTTCCTCGTTCTTGCTAGTTCTTCGATTGCTTGCAGGACGGGAGCCCTAGGGGCTGGTTGTCGCGCTACACAAGATCGTGACGGCTATTGGACGTGGTGTATCGGTTGCTAAGGCGCGGTCTTGAGGGCTGTAGTCGGGCCGTGAACGTCATCTCCATCCACCAATCGAGTTATCCCCGTCTCTCATCAAAAGATCGGGCAAAAACCCTAGCGGGTTCGCATCAGTTGGTAATCAAAGCAATGTTCTTCGGTGAGACTTCTAATCCTTTGCTGTTTTTAATTAATTTCCTATAGTCAAGAAAAGCCAAAAAAATATAGTAGATTAGTTTTTCCATAATCCTATTAAACCTTTGTGCCTTGGCTAGTACCGTTTTAGTTAGGGCTTGTTGAATTTGCGTTGCTTCGGTTTGTGTCGAGTTGCTGGTCTTAGTGTCTAGTCCTTTAGAGTTTCGAGTTCTTGTCACCATCTATACACAGCCGAGTATTACCATATCTTCTCTCTGTCGAATCTGTTGCGAAGTCCTTCTGTGATCCAAAAAGAAAGATAACTCCATACTTGTTCGGCCTTACTCTAGAGAGAGAGAGAGAGTGTGTGTAGCGAATTGCTCTTTTGTATTCTTTTGTTCATATAATCAGTTTTTGAGGTAGCCCAAAAAAAAGAAAAAAAAAGAAAGAAAAGAGAAAAGATTCAAAAGAGAGAAAAAAAGGGGCTGTTTTTCATATTGATTTTAGGTTTGTTCCACCTTGTTTTCGGGGGTGTGCTGTGGTTTTCCTTTGTGTCCAGGCTCGCGTCTCTAGCACGGTCTAGCCTAGGACCAGCACAGTACCATAGTCGAACGCTTATTCAGCTCGCTTTTATAACTAACATGGTGCTAGTTCGTTCCTTGTTTCAGCCCACCTATAGCTCCACATAGTCTACAGCTTGACAGGTCTTGTGCTGCAGCACCGATACACTTCGTCCATTGCTGTCCACTTGTTGGCAGACGACCCCTCCTGTCAAGCAAGGTAAGAATTGGTAAGAACTTGTGTTACAGGTTGAGTGTGAGCGACTTGCTGTAGCTACATCCTAGTAGTTGTAGGGCTTTTATTTCTTCACTTGCCTTTTTGTTGTCTTTGTCTTTGCACCATGACAGGGGCAGATGATGGTAACGAAACACCACATACACCTCGCACTAAGGGCATCATACAACATTTTGAAAGGAAAGTGAAGCTGCACATAGAGGGACTTGATAACGACTTGCAGGTGACAAATGAAAAGCTGGGGCAATTGGAGGCTATGCAGATTGCCACAAACAACAAGCTCACAAGTTTGGAGGAATCCGTTGCTAGTGTGGACAAAAGCCTTGCTGCTCTCCTAAGGCGATTTGATGATTTCGACACCGAAGATAAAGAAGAAAAGGAGGGAGATCGAGAGCACGGTAGTCATGAAGATGACTACACTGGTGATACTGAACATGATGATCAAGACACTCGTGATCGATGTCGCCTTCGTCACAACCGTAGAGGTATGGGTGGCAACCGCCGACGCGAGGTACACAATAATGATGATGCTTTCAGTAAGATTAAATTTAAGATACCTCCTTTTGATGGTAAATATGACCCTGATGCTTACATCACTTTGGAGATTGCTGTTGATCAAAAGTTTGCATGTCATGAATTTCCTGAGACTACACGTGTTAGGGCTGCTACTAGTGAGTTTACAGATTTTGCTTCTGTTTGGTGGATAGAATATGGAAAGAAAAATCCTAATAACTTACCTAGAACTTGGGATGCGCTGAAAAGGGCCATGAGAGCTAGATTTGTTCCATCTTACTATGCGCGTGATATGATAAATAAGTTGCAGCAATTAAGACAAGGTGCTAAAAGTGTAGAAGAATATTATCAGGAATTACAAACGGGTATGTTGCGTTGTAACCTAGAGGAGGATGAGGAACCAGCTATGGCTAGATTTTTGGGTGGGTTAAATCGGGAAATTCAGGACATCCTCGCTTACAAAGAATACAATAATGTAACCCGTTTGTTTCATCTTGCTTGTAAAGCTGAAAGGGAAGTGCAGGGACGACGTGCTAGCGCAAGGAGTAATATTTCTGCAGGGAAGGCTAATTCATGGCAGCAACGCATGGCTTCAACTCCATCTACACGTATTTCTACTCCATCATCTAGTGACAAGACTCGAGCTGCCCCCACCAATTCAGTTGCGAAGACGATGCAAAAGCCTGCTGCGAGTACTTCATCCGTGGCATCGACGGGTAGAACAAGCAACATACAATGTCACCGGTGCAAGGGATATGGGCACATGATGCGTGACTGTCCAAACAAGTGAGTTATGATTGTCAGGGGCGATGGTGAGTACTCATCTGCTAGTGATTTTGATGAGGATACACTTGCACTGCTTGCGACTGACCATGCAGGTAATGAAGACCAAATAGAAGAACATATTAATACAGGTGAAGCGGACCACTATGAGAGCTTGATCGTGCAGCGAGTGCTTAGTGCACAAATGGAGATGGAGGAGCAAAATCAGCGACACATTTTATTCCAAACATAGTGTGTCATCAAAGAGCGTTCTTGTCGCATGATCATTGATGGAGGTAGCTGCAACAACTTGGCAAGCAGCGATATGGTGCAGAAGCTTGCCCTCAACACCAAACCACACCAGCATCCCTACTACATCCAATGGCTGAACAACAGTGGTAAGGCAAAGGTAACTAGACTTGTGAGAATTAATTTTTCCATCGGATCCTACAAAGATATTGTTGAATGTGATGTTGTGCCTATGCAAACTTGTAACATTCTTCTAGGTAGACCTTGGCAATTTGATAGAGATTCTATGCATCATGGTAGATCAAATCAGTATTCTTTTCTATACCATGATCGCAAAATTGTGTTGCGTCCTATGTCCCCTGAAACTATTATGCAAACTGATGTTGCTAGGGCTACTAAAGCAAAGAGCGAGAGCAATAAAAATGATAAATCTGTAATTGGTAACAAAGATGAGATAAAACTGAAAGGACGTTGTATGATAGCTACCAAATCAGATATTAATGAGTTCAATGCATCCACTTCTGTTGCTTATGCTTTGATATGCAAGGATGCTTTGATTTCAATTGAGGATATGCAATGTTCTTTGCCCCCTGCTGTTGCTAACGTTTTGCAGGAGTATTCTGATGTGTTTCCAAGTGAGGTACCAGCGGGGCTGCCTCCACTACGCGGGATTGAGCACCAAATTGGTCTTATTCCTGGAGCAGTTTTGCCAAATCGTGCACCATACAGGACAAACCCGGAGGAAACAAAGGAAATTCAGCGACAAGTGCAAGAACTACTAGACAAAGGTTATGTCCGAGAATCTCTTAGTCCTTGTGCTGTTCCAGTAATTTTAGTGCCTAAGAAAGATGGAACATGGCGTATGTGTGTTGATTGTAGAGCTATTAATAATATCACCATTCGATATCGACACCCTATTCCACGATTAGATGATATGCTAGATGAACTGAGTGGTGCTGTTGTGTTTTCAAAAGTTGATTTACGTAGTGAGTACCACCAGATTCGTATGAAATTGGGAGATGAATGGAAAACTGCTTTCAAAACTAAGTTCGGTTTGTATGAGTGGTTAGTCATGCCTTTTGGGTTAACTAATGCACCTAGTACTTTCATGAGATTAATGAACGAGGTTTTGCGTGCTTTCATTGGGAAATTTGTTGTCGTATATTTTGATGACATATTGATTTACAGCAAATCATTGGATGAACATCTTGATCATTTACGTGCTGTTTTTAATGCACTACGCGAGGCACGTTTATTTGGTAACCTTGAGAAGTGCACCTTTTGCACCGATCGAGTGTCTTTTCTTGGTTATGTTGTGACTCCACAGGGAATTGAGGTTGATCAAGCCAAGGTGGAAGCTATACAGGGATGGCCTGTCCCAAATACTATCACCCAGGTGCGGAGTTTCCTAGGACTTGCTGGATTCTATCGCCGTTTTGTGAAGGATTTCAGCACCATTGCTGCACCATTGAATGAGCTTACAAAGAAGGGGGTGCCTTTTGATTGGGGCAAAGCACAAGAGAATTCATTCAACATGTTGAAAGATAAGTTAACTCATGCACCTCTCCTACAACTTCCTGATTTTAATAAGACTTTTGAGCTTGAATGTGATGCTAGTGGAATTGGTTTGGGAGGTGTTTATTACAAGAGGGAAACCTATTGCTATTTAGTGAGAATGGTACCAGCTCAGTCTCGCCAAAAGCCACGCGGTTTTTTTTTTTTTTTTTTTTTTCTTTTT
>NW_018396404.1:368351-394624 GCF_000003195.3 Sorghum bicolor
CCGTGCACCTATCTTGCATCAAGATTAGCACTAACTCCAAACAGACTGAACCGAGCTTCACTTGAGCCTCTTCACATAGGAGTACCATCGGGAACTTCCACAACGATTTCTAGCCTATGGTGCACTAGGCACAAACCATGCAACTATCTTGCACCGAAACTAATACTATCTCCAACTGGATCGAAGCGAGATTTCATATGATACACTTCATCTAGTAGTTCCAACGGGTGCATGTACAGTTCCATCGGGTGTGTCCAAATTGATTTCTGAGCATATGGTATGTTCTATGCAAACCGAGCACCTATCTTGCATCAAGATTAGAACTATCTCCAAACAGACAGAACCAAGATTCCACATGAGCCTCTTCACCAAGGAGTACCATCACGTGCGTCCAAAATAGTTTCTTAGCCTATGGTGCATTAGGCACAAACCGTGTACCTATCTTTCACCGAAACTAACACTATCTCCAAAGAGACCGAAGTAAGATTCTATATGACACACGTCATCTAGGAGTTCTATTGGGTGCTTCCAAATATATTTCGAAGCATATGGTACGTTCCATGCAATTCGTGCACCTATCTTGCATCAAGATTAGCACTATCTCCAAACAAAAGCAACCTGAGCTTCCACTTGAGCCCCTTTACCCAGGAGTATCATCGGGTGCATCCAAAATGGTTTCTTAGCCTATGATGCATTAGGCGCAAACTGTGTACCTATCTTGCACCAAAACTAACTCTGTCTCCAAATAGACCAAAGCTAGATTCTATATGACACATGTCATCTAGGTGTTCTACTGGGTGCATCTAAATGGATTTCTTAGCATATGGTATGTTCCATGCAAGCCGTGCACCTATCTTGCATCAAGATTAGCACTATCTCCAAACAGATCGAACCAACCTTCCACTTGAGCCTCTTCACCTAGGATTATCATCGAGTGCTTCCATAATGGTTTCTATGTCTATGGTGCATTATGCGCAAACCATGCACCAATCTTGCACCTAAACTAACACTGTCTCCAAACAGATTGAAGCGAGATTCCATATGACACACATGATCTAGGAGTTCTATCGGGTGCGTCCAAATTGATTTCTGAGAATATGGTACGTTCCATGCAAACTGTACAACTATCTTTCATCAAGATTAGCACTATCTCCAAACAAACCGAACCGAGCTTTCACTTGAGCCTCTTCACCTAGGAGTACCATCGGGAACTTCCACAACGATTTCTGAGCCTATGGTGCACTGGGCACAAACCATGCAACTATCTTTCTCCGAAACTAATACTATCTCCAACTGGACCGAAGCGAGATTCCATATGATACACTTCATCTAGTAGTTCCGTCGGGTGCATCTACAGCTCCATCGGGTGTGTCCAAATTGATTTCTGAGCATATGGTATGTTCCATGCAAACCGTGCACCTATCTTGACTATCTCCAAACAGACAGAACCAAGATTCCACATGAGCCTCTTCACCAAGGAGTACCATCGCGTGCGTCCAAAATAGTTTCTTAGCCTATGGTGCATTAGGCACAAACCGTGTACCTATCTTGCACCGAAACTAACACTATCTCCAAAGAGACCGAAGTGAGATTATATATGACACACGTCATCTAAGAGTTCTATTGGGTGCTTCCAAATATATTTCTAAGCATATGGTACGTTTGATGCAATTCGTGCACCTATCTTGCATCAAGATTAGCACTATCTCCAAACAAAGCAAACTGAGCTTCCACTTGAGCCCCTTTACCCAGGAGTATCATCGGGTGCATCCAAAATGGTTTCTTAGCCTATGATGCATTAGGCAAAAACTGTGTACCTATCTTGCACCAAAACTAACTCTGTATCCAAACAGACCAAAGCTAGATTCTATATGACACATGTCATCTAGGAGTTCTATAGGGGTGCGTCCAAATGGATTTCTTAGCATATGGTATGTTCCATGCAAACCGTGCACCTATCTTGCATCAAGATTAGCACTATCTCCAAATAGATCGAACCGACCTTCCACTTGAGCCTCTTCACCTAGGATTATCATCGGGTGCTTGCATAATGGATTCTGAGCCTATGGTGCATTATGCGCAAACCATGCACCAATCTTGCACCTAAACTAACACTGTCTCCAAACAGATTGAAGCGAGATTCCATATGAAACACATGATCTAGGAGTTCTATCTGGTGCGTCCAAATTGATTTCTGAGAATATGGTACGTTACATGCAAACCGTGCACCTATCTTGCATCAAGATTAGCACTATCTCCAAACAGATCGAACTGACCTTCCACTTGAGCCTCTTCACCTAGGATCATCGTCGGGTGCTTCCATAATGCTTTTTGAGCCTATTGTGCATTATGCGCAAACCATGCACCAATCTTGCACCTAAACTAACACTGTCTCCAAACAGATTGAAGCGTGATTCCATATGACACACATGATCTAGGAGTTCTATCGGCTGCGTCCAAATTGATTTCTGAGAATATGGTACGTTCCATGCAAACTGTACAACTATCTTTCGTCAAGATTAGCACTATCTCCAAACAAACCGAACCGAGCTTTCACTTGAGCCTCTTCACCTAGGAGTACCATCGGGAACTTCCACAACGATTTCTGAGCCTATGGTGCACTGGGCACAAACCATGCAACTATCTTGCACCGAACTAATACTATCTCCAACTAGACCGAAGCGAGATTCCATATGATACACTTCATCTAGTAGTTCCGTCGGGTGCATCTACAGTTCCATCGGGTGTGTCCAAATTGATTTCTGAGCATATGGTATGTTCTATGCAAACTGTGCACCTATCTTGCATCAAGATTAGAACTATCTCCAAAGAGACACAACCAAGATTCCACATGAGCCTCTTCACCAAGGAGTACCATAGCGTGCGTCCAAAATAGTTTCTTAGCCTATGGTGCATTAGGCACAAACCGTGTACCTATCTTGCACCGAAACTAACACTATCTCCAAAGAGACCGAAGTGGGATTATATATGACACACATCATCTAGGAGTTCTATTAGGTGCTTCCAAATATATTTCTAAGCATATGGTACGTTCGATGCAATTCGTGCACCTATCTTGCATCAAGATTAGCACTATCTCCAAACAAAGCAAACTGAGCTTCCACTTGAGCTCCTTTACCCAGGAGTATCATCGGGTGCATCCAAAATGGTTTCTTAGCCTATGATGCATTAGGCACAAACTGTGTACCTATCTTGCACCAAAACTAACTCTGTCTCCAAACAGACCAAAGCGAGATTCCATATGACACATGTCATCTAGGAGTTCTATTGGGATGCGTGCAAATGGATTTCTTAGCATATGGTATGTTCCATGCAAACCGTACACCTATCTTTCATCAAGATTAGCACTATCTCCAAATAGATCGAACCAACCTTCCACTTGAGCCTCTTCACCTAGGAGTATTATCGGGTGCTTCTACAATGATTTCTGAGCCTATGGTTTGGTGCACTGGGCACAAACCATGCAACTATCTTGCACTGAAACTAATACTATCTCCAACTAGACCGAAGCGAGATTCCATATGATACACTTCATCTAGTAGTTCCATCGGGTGTGTCAAAATTGATTTCTGAGCATATGGTATGTTCCATGCAAACCTGCACCTATCTTGCATCAAGATTAGAACTATCTCCAAACAAACAGAACCAAGATTCCACTTGAGCCTCTTCAACAAGGAGTACCGTCGTGTGCGTCCAAATTAGTTTCTTAGCCTATGGTGCATTAGGCACAAACCGTGTACCTATCTTGCACCGAAACTAACACTATCTCCAAAGAGAGTGAATTGAGATTCTATATGACACACATCATCTAGGAATTCTATTGGGTGCTTCCAAATATATTTCAAAGCATATGGTACGTTCCATGCAATTCGTGCTCCTATCTTGCATCAAGATTAGCACTATCTCCAAACAAAAGCAAACTGAGCTTCCACTTGAGCACCTTTACCCAGGAGTATCATCGGGTGCATCCAAAATGGTTTCTTAGCCTATGATGCATTAGGCGCAAACTGTGTACCTATCTTACACCAAAACTAACTCTGTCTCCAAATAGACCAAAACGAGATTCTATATGACACATGTCATCTAGGAGTTCTATTGGGGTGCGTATAAATGGTTTTCTTAGCATATGGTATGTTTCATGCAAACCGTGCACCTATCTTGCATCAAGATTAGTGCTATCTCCAAACAGATCGAACTGACCTTCCACTTGAGCCTCTTGACCTAGGATTATCATTGGGTGCTTCCATAATGGTTTCTGAGCCTATGGTGCATTATGCGCAAACCATGCACCAATCTTGCACCTAAACTAACACTGTCTGCAATCAGCTTGAAGCGAGATTCCATATGACACACATGATCTAGGAGTTCTATCCGGTGCGTCGAAATTGATTTATGAGAATATGGTACGTTCATGCAAACTGTACACCTATCTTTCATCAAGATTAGCACTATCTCTATTCACAAAAAAAAGATTAGCACTATCTCCAAACAGATCGAACCGAGCTTTCACTTGAGCCTCTTCACCTAGGAGTACCATCGGGAACTTCCACAACAATTTCTGAGCCTATGGTGCACTGGCTACAAACCATGCAACTATATTGCACTGAAACTAATACAATCTCCAACTGGACCGAAGCGAGATTCCATTTGATACACTTCATCTAGTAGTTCCATCAGGTGCATCTACAGATCCATCGGGTGTGTCCAAATTGATTTCTGAGCATATGGTATGTTCTATGCAAACTGTGCACCTATCTTGCATCAAGATTAGAACTATCTCCAAACAGACAGAACCAAGATTCCCCATGAGCCTCTTCACCAAGGAGTACCATCGCATGCGTCCAAAATAGTTTCTTAGCCTATGGTGCATTAGGCACAAATCGTGTACCTATCTTGCACCGAAACTAACACTATCTCCAAAGAGACTGAAGTGAGATTCTGTATGACACACGTCATCTAGGAGTTCTATTGGGTGCTTCCAAATATATTTCGAAGCGTATGGTACGTTCGATGCAATTCGTGCACCTATCTTGCATCAAGATTGGCACTATCTCCAAACAAAGCAAACTGAGCTTCCACTTGAGCCCCTTTACCCAGAAGTATCATCGGGTGCATCTAAAATGGTTTCTTAGCTATGATGCATAGGCACAAACTGTGTACCTATCTTGCACCAAAACTAACTCTGTCTCCAAACAGACCAAAGCGAGATTCTATATGACACATGTCATCTAGGAGTTCTATTGGGGTGCGTCCAAATGGATTTCTAGCATATGGTATGTTCCATGCAAAACGTGCACCTATCTTGCATCAAGATTAGCACTATCTCCAAACAGATCGAACCGACCTTCCACTTGAGCCTCTTCACCTAGGATTATTGTAACACCCCAGTGTTATGGTTGCATTAATCATGTGCATAGCATGAGCATCATCATCTACTCAAAGCATATCATGATCATCATCTATCTTGAGCCATGTCATTCTATGCAAATATGTGATCTAAATTGCTTAAATAGGCTTCCTATGCTTATGTTTGAGTGAACCATGCTTGTGTTTGTGCTCTATGCCTTGGTAATTAGTTTATCTATGCTTAACTTAACCTTGGGAACAATGTTCATGTTGATCACTTCTCCAAAATAATCACTTAAGTCATGCTTATGCAAATAGGCCCTAGAAACCTCTTTTGTTTAGGATTTTAAAAAGTGTTTCATAAAATGTTTGCATGTCAAAACTTTATACAGAAAAGTTGTAGCAAATTTTATAAGGAACAAAAGTTGTTTCATGGCCATCTCATGAAAATGATCACAAATAGCTCAAAATTGACCCACAAGGCAGATTTGGGGCTGTTTCCAACACTTAGAAAATTTTCTAAGTCTGAAATCACTGCAGTTTGCTCGAGGGCGTATTGTTCATCCTCCAGTTTGAATTCTAGGCCGAATCAAACTGTGATCTTGTAAGCAATGTTGGAGTACTCATGTAGCTCTCCAGCATAGAGCAATTAGCCAGCAAAATCATCGAGTGGTTTAGGAGATAATCATCGTGCAAAATCGAGTTTTAGTCGGGTTTGGGAACTGATTAAAGTCGCCGTCAGACAGGGGGAGCTCGCCGGTGACGCCGCGTGTCTGGACCCGTGGCGTCCGTACGTCGCCGTTGGCCCCGCTCGTCAGTCCTCAGCGCGTCCTACAGCTCGCCACGGCGCCCCCGGTCACGTGGACAGCGCCAATCCACTCCCGGTTCCCTCCCTCTCGCATGCGTCGTCGTCTCCGCGTCGCCGCCGTTGCTTCGGCGAGCTCGTGCGCGCGTGTCTCCGTGTCTCTGGCCAAGCAACTCCGCCCAGCGCTCCGCTAGCCTCTCCACTTCACCGTCGTCAAGTTGGTTGCGGCTGCCGAGCCTCGGTGAGCCCGCATTGCCTTCTCCGTCGCGAGCTTACCTCGCCGGAGCTCCGCCATGGCCACCGGCGTCGTGGCCAGGGCTCTGTAGTCCACCATTTTTCCTCATTCTTGTCCCAAAAGCTCCGCTAGGTCATGCTGATGCTCGTCCGCATTCTCTTCCGCTCTGTCTCTGGCCAGAGACGCCGGCGGTCGGCCGCACACCACCGCCGTGCCGCCATTCGCGAAGGCGAGGTACCTAGAGTCCAGTAGAGTTAGGGTTTCGGGTACCGCTCGATCCGGACTGATGTGGGGAGCACGATGGTGCCCGTGGTTGTCGCCGAGACCTCGCCGTCGACGAGATCTCCGGCGGTCAAGTCACGCCTCTGCTCTCGGGTCACTGGCATGTGGGGTCTGTTGACTCGCGGGTCCCCCCTGTCAGTCTCTCTTTCTCCTTTGTTTAATTTAGGTTTTGAGCGGTTTTTGCAAAAATCATATCTCCTGTTTCTGAGATCCAAAAATGGTGAAACCAATTTTGTGGTATTCCTTGAGATGGCTAGTTTTTAATAAAAATATAAAATGAACCATGTTTTCTGGGAAAATATTTATTAAGGATTTAATATTGTTGTTCATAGATAAATTCATATCTCTTGTTATACTGTTTAGTTTGCCATGAAAATTTTATGGTAGTCTCTGTGTGATACTAGAATGCTATGATAAATATTTCACGATTTTTGGAGTACTGCAGCTTTGTTATGTACTTTATGATTGAAATTTGGCTTGTTTCTTTGATTAAATCACATAAAATAATTGGTGCTTATGCTGGTGTTCTACTTTGGTGGTAAACTTGTTTATGATATTCATAATATGTAAATAATCTGAAATCTGTTGTTTGACATCATATAAGTCATGTTTCTGAATTTATGAAATAAACACCTTGTCACATGTTAAGTGCATATCTTTAATTTGGTATGTGCAATTGCTCAGAAATTTTTATGGTGATGCTTTGATGCTATACTTGTGCCTCTGTAATTTTTGTAGATTTTTCTGAGCACTTTGACTAGTATCTTGTAATTATGCTCCTTTCTAGAATTAATTGATAAATGCCTTGTTAAGTAAACGTTTGAGGGTTATCATCTGATGTTCTGGTAATCTTGTGATATGCTTGTGCTCATAAGCCATGTGGTTGGCATAGTTTATGTTTTGGTTATGTCATCAAATAATTAATTAAAGGGTTAAAGGCTGTTCTGGACAGCAAGGGAGTAATTTAACTTTTGCTGAATGATAACTTGGCTTTCTGGGAAACTTGTCTAAATCAAAGTTGTTGTAAACTTATTGAACTAGCTGTGGTTTAAATTTCGGATCATTTGGCCTAGTAGTTTAAAAGTTATAGCTTTTCCAAGTTGGGTTCCAGAAATAGGTGCTCTCTGTTTTTCCGGGACAGAACCTGGAACTTTGTTTAAATGACTTGTTTAATTTATGAATCCTGCTGTGATGTTTAAAGATTATTTGTAGACAATTTCATAAGCTTTCCAGAATGTTCTCACTTAAGTTTGTTGGATCTTTGTGGCAATAGTTATGATCTGTTTACTGAGCTAATCCTGCTGTCTGATGCTTGCTGTTATAGGCTATCATGATAGGTTTTGGGCTAAGTTAACTTGTTAACTTGTGTGAACTTGTTATAACTATTGCTCTGTAAATGAGTGTCCAGTGAGTCACTTATGTTATTAAGCATTCATTCTTTTGTATGCACACCTTCTCATTCACCGAGCATGCAATAGGTGCATCGGACGTGGCAGCCTCCTTCGATCTGCAAGTGAACCCCGAAGGCCAGGAGGGCAACCCGGAGGTGGAGGTCCAGCAAGTCGGACTCGAGGAGCCCGAAGAAGAAGTTGAGTGCCCAAATCACGAGCCAACTTCATTCGTGAAAGGCAAGCCCCGGAGCATTCTAAGTCTCCCTTTATCTTCGAAAGTTTACTTAAATATGTCATATCTATTGATGCATTAAGTATAGGAGTTGTGATGAAACCTTTGTTGCATTTTACTCAATCCTTGTCCAGATATCTTACCACTACCTAGTCATAGAGTTAGGATCGAGTAGCAGCTTAGCCATGCTTAAAGCGGTAGAAGTCGGGTGATTTCTTGTCACCTGCGCGATATAGGGTTGTGTCGGATCACGATGGTCTATATGTGCTATCGTGGATGGAACATGATTAATTTGACTTAAGCCGGGCGGAGTTTTGCAAGGTTGTAGTAACTCCGTCTGTGGCAGCTAAGGACCGACCGTTGTACGTCCTCTTGTCATGTTAAACGCATGCCTAACACTTAGTTGGCCGGATAACTCGTTCCGACCGCGAAGCCGAGTAGTATGACTCAGGCCGGAAGACCGGCAAGTATAAAGTGCGCACTACCGGAGGAAGTGCGGTGTGCGGGGGACCATTGGCGTAAGCCCAAAGGCAGGTGAGTTAAAATTCCTGACCTCCCTGGCAGAGTGGTAGCCCTGGGAGTGCGGCGCTGATTGGAGCCGCGATTCCTGAGTCGTACCAAAGGTGACCCGTTGGCTCTCTGACGGGGGATGCTTGGGTGAGTGCTAGGAATAACCCTCCAGCTGGATAGGAATTCGATTCGTATCACCGTCTCTCCCGGTTAGTGAGAACTTGACAGAGCAGCGGCAAACGTAGCATTCACTAATGAACTTGGTTCAGGATAATGATGATAGCAAAGAAGAACATATGATGAATTTGATATGGTTATTATTGTTTGTAATAATCAAGTGATGTGTTGTAGTACAGGTGCTAATCTAGTGGTAGGCTGATGATAAATAAATATGAAGCTCTTACAATAGGTTAGTTGTAATAAAGGCTTCTGGCAAAATATTGAGTCAACCAGCTCTACCTTTATATATTAGCCTTGCATGATCCTTGGTGTCTTTTATGTTTTACTAGACGGGTAAGTCTAGCTGAGTACATTCTCGTACTCAGGGTTTATTCCCACCTGTTGCAGATGACATCTTTTATGACGGCTTCTGCAAGACCTGTCTCCATCCCGCTAGGGATGAGGACTAACCGTTGGGCACGGTTCTCTAACAAACTCGTACCTGTTGCTTTTGGAAGGATGGTGTAGACTCTGGCAATAACAAAAACTTGTGAACTGAACTTTGAACAAGTGTGTGTAATTATTTTGCTTCCGCTACTTCGAACAAGTGTTGTAATAACTTAATACTCCGATGTGGTGCCGCTTCGACGGCAATGAATGACTATGTAACATTCGCTGTGTTGTGCTGAATTATTACGATCTTGGTTTGTTGCAAGTTGGTTTGAAGTCCTTCGTGATTTCAATTGACTACCGGGATTATATGGGCTCAAGTTTGGAAACTTGATTGCTTGTCGATCGTTTCTACACTTGAACTCTTATAATTTGGTCGGTTCTGTGACAGCTGGCATCGGAGCAAGTTCAGCATTATAAATGCAGCGTTTGTGTATTTAAAAACAAAAGAGTTTTTAAATAAAATGGTGTAAATCAATATTTAAGTTATGCCAGTGGTCGAATCCTCCTTGCCCACATAAAGACTATAGATGGCTATTTAAGTACTGACTTGCGGGGTTTTATTTATGCATCTCCGGCAGTACTCAGGTATGGATGTGTGATGACCGCACTATGCTACCCTGTGGTCTAATGGTGGAGGTAGCCTTCATATGTGAAGTAGCCACATATGTCGCTAGATTTAAATTATGCAATGTCGCACCTACGCCCTGGTAAGTGTGAGCTGTGAGAGCATGATCGTCCAAACGGCGGTCTAGGGGAGTGTTCGCGGTGGTTTTCTGGAGTGGTTACATGTCAAAACCATGGAACCACGAAAGAAACTTAATTGGGGAGCATTTAATTTCTCGGGTAGCTGTGGTGTCATTGTTTGTGCATGTTGGGCATGTCCAAGCAATGTGCACTTAGTTTACTGCTTTCTTGAGTGATATTGGGAACTGTTGGGCTGAAATGAAGTTTTCTGCAGGTACTCTAACAGCGTACGTGTAAATCAATAGTTATCGTATCGAGAGACGAATGTATGCCACCGTATATCCGTTAGAATATTAATTTTCTAAGTTTGTGAGGACGTACGGTTCGTGCATGCATCATGTCGCATTCATACATACATTCTGTCTACTCCTTCCCTTACAATGTCGTCCCTTTTAATTAAATAAATGTTGCTTAAACTAATCCTCTTTTACCCATGGTATTCCTATTCCTTTCCACAGATGGACGCACCCGCTTCACACCAGTGACACTTTCTTGAGCGAGTTTGGCACTCCTACCCTGCTCTGGAGAGTGTTACAGACTGTCGGGTATACTGAGCCACCTCAGTATTCTTGGTGGGAGTTGGAGAGCACAGGAGGGATACAGTGGTTTGTTGTGCAGGGAGTTGTCCCTCCACATGGGGACAAGCCTGCATGAACAGGCTGGACTTGTAGCTCAGATGGGCAGACTCCTTGGGAGGCAGCTCAGGTTGCAGCCCAGACTATCCTGCTCGATATCTGTCAGAGGTGTGGCGATGAGCTAACGGGAGGACCAGCGGCCACCATTCCCCGTGCTGACCCAGCAGCAGCGGAGTGGAAACAGGCTGATGATTGTGCCTTGGTTCGAGGCAGAGGAGAGAGAGCTGAGAGTTCTAGTCCTACTATGAGTGCTATGATGGCTGTGCTCAAGCTGATCAGTCAGCGAGAGGACACCTATGCATAGGTGATGGTGGCTGTTCGCCAGGCCCAGGAGATGCACCGGAAGGCTGAAAAGCGTGCTCGCAAGTTTCGCAAGCAAGCTAGACTCCTAGAGCAAGCTCAGAAGGACCGCAATGACTGGGAAGGCATTGCGGAGTACCGTAGGCAGCAGTGGGTGAAGGCCATTAGAGAGAGAGATCATAAGCAGGATCAGATGAGTCAGTTAGCTAGAGAGAGGGAGACCATACAGGAGCGTTTGGTGCAGATCACTCGTGAGAGGGACACTGCACTCCGCGTGTCGGAGAACAGGCGCCGGGCATGGGAGATGCACCGGGTTCAGTCTCTTGAGCGGGAGAACTATCTTCAGGATCAGATTGAGGCTGGACTTGTGGAGATTCACCGTCTCAACAACTTGCTACACCCTATTCCTCGCCCTATACCCGTGTATCTAGAGGTGGGACCTCAGGTGATTGTGGCCGACGATGATGGTATGGAGGTCGATGGACCAGCAGCGGTTGCACCACCTTTACACGAGGACGTGGAGGACGAGGAGCTTGAGCCAGTTAGCGACGAGGATGGAGAGGCGATCTTCGACGCTGACTCGAACGACGAGCCTGGAGTGTAGAGAGTAGTGGGTAGTGTTATGTAGGGATCTTTTGTAGTATGCCAGTCAGCCGTGGTGCTTTTGTACCCATGTTGTAATCTGGAACTTTGACCTTGACTCATGGCATGTACTGTGATGGTGTAATAACTTTGTGGACCCAATGTGTAACTTTAACATGTTCGTTATGTTATGACGATGTTTTCCGTTGTGGTGCATATTGCGGATATCTCTGTCATGTGTTGGATTGGTGATGTTGTTTTGTGGAATTGAATTATTGTGCCTTTCTGTAAAGCTATTCTCTCGAATACTTTCAGGCATAAATATAAGTTCTTCTGCGGCAAATCTTGTCATCATCAATGCTCACTGACTGTGTTTCTACAGATGTCTCGTGGCACCTGAGGTGCGGAACAGCGTGCAAACATGAATCCACCCCCTCCTCCTCCACCACCAAATCCTGCTGAGTTAATGCAAATGATGGTGGAAAATCAGAGGATGCTCACTGAGACCATCAATCGGATGGCCAATCAGGGTGGTCGTAATGCACATGAAGGACCAGCTCCTAACCAGTACAGTAGCTTCAAGGACTTCATGGATACAAAGCCCCCACCTTTCAGAGAAGCTGAAGAACCTCTTCAAGCTGAAGAATGGCTGAACATGGTGGAACAAAAGTTCCGCTTGCTTCGGTTGACTGAAGGTTTGAAGGCTGAGTATGCAGCTCATCATCTGCAAGGTCCGGCAGGCATCTGGTGGAATCAGTATCGGGAAGCACTTCCAGCCGACACTGTGCTTGACTGGAATCTTTTCCGTGAATCTTTTAAAGGGCATTTCATTCCTCCTGGTGTCATGGAGATGAAGCATACTGAGTTTATGCAGTTGACTTAGGGCAACGAAACTTTGAAGGAGTATTTGCATGCTTTCAATCATTTGTCTAGATATGCTCCTGAGTTTGTGAACACTGAGGCGAAAAAGATTGCTAGTTTCAAGCAGGGTTTGGGCCCCAAGTTGCTGAAGACTATGGGCCGCACTAAGTGTGCAACTTTCAATGAGTTTGTCAGTGATGCTCTCACTCAGGAGAACTATAACACTGTGTACACTGCGACCAAGACTCGCAAGAGGGCTTTTGAGGCCAGGGCAGGGTCATCTCAGCCCAAGGCTCCAGTGGCAGCTAAGCCATTGTTCCGTGCTCCAACGCCTAACCAGAGGTATCGCCCTCCGGTGAAGAAGAATCAGGGGAAGATGGGTTTCCGCAAGGGGTACTCTATTGCTCTTCCTAGGGCAACACGGGTCCCAACTATGCCAAGACTCCACCTGCCAACCGTCCGTGCTGGAACTGCAATCAGACCGGGCATTGACAGAGCAACTGTCCTTACCCGCCAAAGAAGGGCAACCAAGGGAACGTCCGTCAGGGGCGTGTTCACTACACAACTGTGGAAGCAATCCCTGCTGGTGAGGTAGTTACGGCTGGTAAGTTTCTGGTTAACCAACGTGACGCACTTGTGCTTTTTGATTCAGGAGCATCGCATTCTTTTGTGAGTTCTGAATTTGTGTCTAAGCATAATATCAAGGCAATTACACTTGATAAGGGCAGTTATTGTATTAGTGCTGCGGGAAATGATATTTCCACCAATCAAGTGGTTTTGGGGGCAACTCTGGAAATAGGAGGCCGTCAGTTTCTTGCTGATTTGGTTATTCTACCCGGTGTGGACATAGATGTAATTCTGGGGATGAAGTGGATGAGTGGCAATGGAGTTCTTATCGACACCACCACTTGTGTAGTGATGTTGAAAGACCCAAATACCAAGGAGGCATTTCTAGTGCAACTCCCTCATGATATTCAAATCCGTAGCACTGTGAATGCAGTTACATCTAATGCTATTCAGGACATTCCGGTGGTGTGTGAGTTCTCGGATGTATTTCCTGATGATTTACCCGGGCTTCCTCCGGATCGGGATGTGGAGTTCAAAATTGAGTTGATTCCAGGTACCGCTCCTATCTCTAGAAGACCTTATAGAATGCCACCCAATGAATTAGCTGAGCTTAAGACCCAACTAAATGAGTTGTTGAAGAAGGGTCTTATCCGTCCTAGTTCTTCTCCATGGGGTTGTCCGGCTATCTTTGTGAAGAAGAAGGATCAATCTTTGCGCATGTGTGTGGACTATCGTCCCCTAAATGCGGTAACCATCAAGAACAAATACCCTCTTCCTCGCATTGATATCTTGTTTGATCCGTTGTCTAAAGCTAAGGTATTCTCCAAGATTGATTTGCGATCTGGGTATCATCAGATCAAGATCCGTCCTGAAGATGTACCTAAGACAGCTTTCTCGACGAGGTATGGGTTGTATGAGTATCTCGTCATGTCCTTCGGTCTTACAAATGCACCTGCTCACTTCATGTATCTCATGAATTCGGTGTTCATGCCCGAATTGGACAAGTTTGTGGTGGTCTTCATTGATGATATCTTGGTATATTCCTGCAATGAAGAGGAGCATGCACAGCATCTGCATATAGTGTTGTCGCGTTTGCGCGAACATCAGCTTTATGCCAAGTTTAGCAAATGCGAGTTTTGGCTGAAGAAAGTACCTTTCTTGGGCCATGTCTTATCTGAAGAAGGCATATCGGTGGACCCAGCCAAGGTGCAAGAAGTGCTGGATTGGAAAGTTCCAACTTCGGTGCACGAGGTTCGGAGTTTTCTTGGTCTGGCTGGATATTATCGTCGATTCATTCCGGAATTTTCAAAAATATCCAAGCCTATGACTCGGCTACTTCAGAAAGATGAGAAGTTTGTGTGGACGCCTGAATGTGAAGAGGCATTCCACAAGTTGAGGACATTGCTGCCATCAGCTCCTGTCCTAGCTCAACCTGATATCGAAAAGCCATTCGATGTCTTTTGTGATTCGTCAGGCATCGGTCTAGGCTGCGTGTTGATGCAGGAAGGTCGCGTTGTCGCGTATGCCTCACGCCAACTTCGAAAGCATGAGGTCAATTACCCTACTCATGACTTAGAATTGGCAGCAGTTGTTCATGCTTTGAAAATCTGGAGGCATTATTTGCTGGGTAATCTGTGTAATATCTACACCGATCATAAGAGCCTCAAGTATATCTTCACTCAACCTGAACTGAACATGCGGCAGCGAAGGTGGCTTGAGTTGATTAAAGATTATAATCTACAAGTGCACTATCATCCGGGCAAGGCGAACGTGGTGGCGGATGCCTTGAGTCGGAAAGCGCACTGTCACTCAATCCAAGTGGAAGATCCGTTGTTGTCACATCTTATGCATCCACTTGTGCTCAACCAGATTTCTCTAGAGAGTACTCTTCGCAATTGAGTCATCGAATTGCAGCAAACAGATGTAGGCATCCACCATATAAAGACGAAAATGAAGGAAGAAGAAACCAAGCATTTCCGGGTCGATAAGAACGGAATTCTTTGGTTCAAAGATCGACTAGTGGTCCCAAAAGACCGTGAACTATGAAATCAGATCTTATCTAAAGCTCATTCATCCAAATTGTCTATCCATCCTGGTAGTAGCAAGATGTATCAGGATCTGAAACCTTTGTTTTGGTGGACAAAGATGAAAAAGGAGATTGCTGCTTTTGTCGCTCGTTGTGACAATTGTTGTCGTGTGAAGGCTGTTCACATGAAAGCTGGTTTACTTCAACCCTTGTCAATTCCTGGTTGGAAATGGGAAGAAGTCAGCATGGATTTCATCGTTGGACTCCCAACTTCTGTTAAGGGTTACGACTCCATCTGGGTGATTGTAGATCGTTTGACCAAGGTTGCTCGATTTATTCCAGTTCGAACTGACTATCGTCCACATCAATATGCAGAATTGTACTTCGAGCACATTGTTCGTCAGTATAGTGTGCTTCGAACTATTGTATCAGATCGTAGACCACAGTTCACTGCTCGTTTTTGGGAATGTCTACATGAGCAGATTGGTACTCATTTAGTCCGTAGCTCTGCTTATCATCCCCAAACGGCTGGTCAAACTGAACGGGTTAACCAAATCCTAGAAGACATGTTGAGGGCATGTGCTCTCTCTTCAAAAGGTTCTTGGGTTAAGTGGTTGCCATTAGCTGAGTTCTCCTACAACAATAGTTATCAGGAGAGTATCAAGATGGCTCCATTTGAATTGGGTAGAAGCCGGAGAGCGAAGGTATTATGGTATCGATTTCGTGAACGAAGCAGAGCAGCAAGTCCGTACCATCCAGCAACATCTGGAAGCTGCTTAAGCTCGTCAGAAAAGTTATGCCGACAAAAGAAGGAAGCCGATTGAGTTTTCAGTTGGTGACCATGTGTATATCAAGGTGTCTCCGATGAAGGGTGTACAAAGGTTCGGAGTCAAGCGAAAGCTTGCACCTCGTTATGTGGGACCTTATCGGATTCTCGATAAGAAAGGGAATGTGGCGTACAAAGTTCAACTCCCAGTTGCGCTTCGACCTATTTTCCCTGTCTTCCATGTATCACAATTAAAGAAGTGCCTTCGTGTACCGGAGGAACGAGTGGAGGTTCGGGATATCAAGTTGAAGTCAGACTTGGTGTATGAAGAAAAACCCGTAGCGGTTCTTGATCGCAAGGAACAGGAGACTCGTAATCATGTGGTTAAGTTCTACAAAGTGTTGTGGAGTAACCACGGGGAAGAAGATGCCACTTGGGAGACAGAGGATTATTTAAAAGAAGTTTACAAAACCTTCTTCGAAAATTAGTAAGCTTTCAAATCTCGGGACGAGATTTTTGTAAGGGGGGAGGGCTGTAACACCCTAGTGTTATGGTTGCATTAATCATGTGCATACATGAGCATCATCATCTACTCAAAGCATATCATGATCATCATCTATCTTGAGCCATGTCATTCTATGCAAATATGTGATCTAAATTGCTTAAATAGGCTTCCTATGCTTATGTTTGAGTGAACCATGCATGTGTTTGTGCTCTATGCCTTGGTAATTAGTTTATCTATGCTTAACTTAACCTTGGGAACAATGTTCATGTTGATCACTTCTCCAAAATAATCACTTAAGTCATGCTTATGCAAATAGGCCCTAGAAACCTCTTTTGCTTAGGCTTTTAAAAAGTGTTTCATAAATGTTTGCATGTCAAAACTTTCTACAGCAAAGTTGTAGCAAATTTTATAAGGAACAAAAGTTGTTTTATGGCCATCTCATGAAAATGATCACAAATAGCTCAAAATTGACCCACAAGGCAGATTTGGGGCTGTTTCCAACACTTAGAAAATTTTCTAAGTCTGGAATCACTGCAGTTTGCTCGAGGGGGTATTGTTCATCCTCCAGTTTGAATTCTACGCTGAATCAAACTGTGATCTTGTAAGCAATGTTGGAGTACTCATGTAGCTCTCCAGCATAGAGCAATTAGCCAGCAAAATCATCGAGTGGTTTAGGAGATAATCATCGTGCAAAATCGAGTTTCAGTCGGGTTTGGGAACTGATTGAAGTCGCCGTCAGACAGGGGGAGCTCGCCGGTGACGCCGCGTGTCTGGACCCGTGGCGTACGTACATCGCCGTTGGCCCCGCTCGTCAGTCCTCAGCGCGTCCTACAGCTCGCCACGGCGCCCCCGGTCGCGTGGACAGCGCCATTCCACTCCCGGTTCCCTCCCTCTCGCGTGCGTCGTCGTCTCCGCGTCGCCGCCGTTGCTTCGGCGAGCTCGCGCGCGCGTGTCTCCGTGTCTCCGGCCAAGCAACTCCGCCCAGCGCTCCGCCAGCCTCTCCACTTCACCGTCGTCAAGTTGGTTGCGGCTGCCGAGCCTCGGTGAGCCCGCATTGCCTTCTCCGTCGCGAGCTTACCTCGCCGGAGCTCCGCCATGGCCACCGGCGTCGTGGCCAGGGCTCTGTAGTCCACCATTTTTCCTCATTCGTCCCAAAAGCTCCGCTAGGTCATGCTGATGCTCGTCCACATTCTCTTCCGCTCTGTCTCCGGCCAGAGACGCCGGCGGTCGGCCGCGCACCACCGCCGTGCCGCCATTCGCGAAGGCGAGGTACCTAGAGTCCAGTAGAGTTAGGGTTTCGGGTACCGCTCGATGCGGACTGATGTGGGGAGCACGATGTTGCCCGTGGTTGTCGCCGAGACCTCGCCGTCGACGAGATCTCCGGCGGTCAAGTCACGCCTTTGCTCTCGGGTGACTGGCATGTGGGGTCTGTTGACTCGCGGGTCCCTCCTGTCAGTCTCTCTTTCTCCTTTGTTTAATTTAGGTTTTGAGCTGTTTTTGCAAAAATCATATCTCCTGTTTCTGAGATCCAAAAATGGTGAAACCAATTTTGTGGTATTCCTTGAGATGGCTAGTTTTTAATAAAAATATAAAATGAACCATGTTTTCTAGGAAAATATTTATTAAGGATTTAATCTTGTTGTTCATGGATAAATTCATATCTCTTGTTATACTGTTTAGTTTGCCATGAAATTTAATGGTAGTCTCTGTGTGATACTAGAATGCTATGATAAATAGTTCATGATTTTTGGAGTACTGCAGCTTTGTTATGTAATTTATGATTGAAATTTGGCTTGTTTCTTTGATTAAATCACATAAAATAATTGGTGCTTATGCTGGTGTTCTACTTTGGTGGTAAACTTGTTTATGATATTCATAATATGTAAATAATCTGAAATCTGTTGTTTGACATCATATAAGTCATGTTTCTGAATTTATGAAATAAACACCTTGTCACATGTTAAGTGCATATCTTTAATTTGGTATGTGCAATTGCTCTAAAATTTTTATGGTGATGCTTTGATGCTATACTTGTGCCTCTGTAATTTTTGTAGATTTTTCTGAGCACTTTGACTAGTATCTTGTAATTATGCTCCTTTCTAGAATTAATTGATAAATGCCTTGTTAAGTAAACGTTTGAGGGTTATCATCTGATGTTCTGGTAACCTTGTGATATGCTTGTGCTCATAAGCCATATGGTTGGCATAGTTTATGTTTTGGTTATGTCATCAAATAATTAATTAAAGGGTTAAAGGCTGTTCTGGACAGCAAGGGAGTAATTTAACTTTTGCTGAATGATAACTTGGCTTTCTGGGAAACTTGTCTAAATCAAAGTTGTTGTAAACTTATTGAACTAGCTGTGGTTTAAATTTGGGGTCATTTGGCCTAGTAGTTTAAAAGTTATAGCTTTTCCAAGTTGGGTTCCAGAAATAGGTGCTCTCTGTTTTTCTGGGACAGAACCTGGAACTTTGTTTAAATGACTTGTTTAATATATGAATCCTGCTGTGATGTTTAAAGATGATTTGTAGACAATTTCATAAGCTTTCCAGAATGTCCTCACTTAAGTTTGTTGGATCTTTGTGGCAATAGTTATGATCTGTTTACTGAGCTAATCCTGCTGTCTGATGCTTGCTGTTATAGGCTATCATGATAGGTTTTGGGCTAAGTTAACTTGTTAACTTGTGTGAACTTGTTATAACTATTGCTTCGTAAATGAGTGTCCAGTGGGTCACTTATGTTATTAAGCATTCATTCTTTTGTATGCACACCTTCTCATTCACCGTGCATGCAATAGGTGCATCGGATGTGGCAGCCTCCTTCGATCTGCAAGTGAACCCCGAAGGCCAGGAGGGCAACCCGGAGGTGGAGGTCCAGCAAGTCGGACTCGAGGAGCCCGAAGAAGAAGTTGAGTGCCCAAATCACGAGCCAGCTTCATTCGTGAAAGGCAAGCCCCGGAGCATTCTAAGTCTCCCTTTATCTTCAAAAGTTTACTTAAATATGTCATATCTATTGATGCATTAAGTATAGGAGTTGTGATGAAACCTTTGCTGCATTTTACTCAATCCTTGTCCAGATATCTTACCACTACCTAGTCATAGAGTTAGGATCGAGTAGCAGCTTAGCCATGCTTAAAGCGGTAGAAGTCGGGTGATTTCCTGTCACCTGCGCGATATAGGGTTGTGTCGGATCACGATGGTCTATATGTGCTATCGTGGATGGAACCTGATTAATTTGACTTAAGCCGGGCGGAGTTTTGCAAGGTTGTAGTAACTCCGTCTGTGGCAGCTAAGGACCGACCGTTGTACGTCCTCTTGTCATGTTAAACGCATGCCTAACACTTAGTTGGCCTTATAACTCGTTCTGACCGCGAAGCCGAGTAGTATGACTCAGGCCGGAAGACCGGCAAGTATAAAGTGCACACTACCGGAGGAAGTGCGGTGTGCGGGGGACCATTGGCGTAAGCCCAAAGGCAGGTGAGTTAAAATTCCTGACCTCCCTAGCAGAGTGGTAGCCCTGGGAGTGCGGCGCTGATCGGAGCCGCGATTCCTGAGTCGTACCAAAGGTGACCCGTTGGCTCTCCGACGGGGGATGCTTGGGTGAGTGCTAGGAATAACCCTCCAGCTGGATAGGAATTCGATTCGAATCACCGTCTCTCCCGGTTAGTGAGAACTTGACAGAGCAGCGGCAAACGTAGCATTCACTAATGAACTTGGTTCAGGATAATGATGATAGCAAAGAAGAACATATGATGAATTTGATATGGTTATTATTGTTTGTAATAATCAAGTGATGTGTTGTAGTACAGGTGCTAATCTAGTGGTAGGCTGATGATAAATAAATATGAAGCTCTTACAATAGGTTAGTTGTAATAAAGGCTTTTGGCAAAATATTGAGTCAACCAGCTCTACCTTTATATATTAGCCTTGCATGATCCTTGGTGTCATTTATGTTTTACTAGACGGGTAAGTCTAGCTGAGTACATTCTCGTACTCAGGGTTTATTCCCACCTGTTGCAGATGACATCTTTTATGACGGCTTCTGCAAGACCTGTCTCCATCCCGCTGGGGATGAGGACTAACCGTTGGGCACGGTTCTCTAACAAACTCGTACCTGTTGCTTTTGGAAGGATGGTGTAGACTCTGGCAATAACAAAAACTTGTGAACTGAACTTTGAACAAGTGTGTGTAATTATTTTGCTTCGCTACTTCGAACAAGTGTTGTAATAACTTAATACTCCGATGTGGTGCCGCTTCGACAACAATGAATGACTATGTAACATTCGCTGTGTTGTGCTGAATTATTACGATCTTGGTTTGTTGCAAGTTGGTTTGAAGTCCTTCGTGATTTCAATTGACTACCGGGATTATATGGGCTCAAGTTTGGAAACTTGATTGCTTGTCGATCGTTTCTACACTTGAACTCTTATAACTTGGTTGGTTCTGTGACAGCTGGCATCGGAGCAAGTTCAGCATTATAAATGCAGCATTTGTGTATTTAAAAACAAAAGAGTTTTTAAATAAAATGGTCTCAATCAATATTTAAGTTATGCCAGTGGTCGAATCCTCCTTGCCCACATAAGGACTATAGGTGGCTATTTAAGTACTGACTTGGGGAGTTTTATTTATGCATCTCCGGCAGTACTCAGGTATGGATGTGTGATGACCGCACTATGCTACCCTGTGGTCTAATGGTGGAGGTAGCCTTCATATGTGAAGTAGCCACATATGTCGCTAGATTTAAATTATGCAATGTCGCACCTACGCCCTGGTAAGTGTGAGCTGTGAGAGCATGATCGTCCAAACGGCGGTCTAGGGGAGTGTTCGCGGTGGTTTTCTGGAGTGGTTACATGTCAAAACCATGGAACCACGAAAGAAACTTAATTGGGGAGCATTTAATTTCTCGGGTAGCTGTGGTGTCATTGTTTGTGCATGTTGGGCATGTCCAAGCAATGTGCACTTAGTTTACTGCTTTCTTGAGTGATATTGGGAGCTGAAATGAAGTTTTCTGCAGGTACTCTAACAGCGTACGTGTAAATCGATATTTATCGTATCGACAGACGAATGTATGCCACCGTATATCCGTTAGAATATTAATTTTCTAAGTTTGTGAGGACGTATGGTTCGTGCATGCATCATGTCGCATTCATACATACATTCTGTCTACTCCTTCCCTTACAATGTCGTCCCTTTTAATTAAATAAATGTTGCTTAAACTAATCCTCTTTTACCCATGGTATTCCTATTTCTTTCCACAGATGGACGCACCCGCTTCACCCGGTCCTAGTGACACTTTCTTGAGCGAGTTTGGCACTCCTACCCTGCTCTGGAGAGTGTTACAGACTGTCGGGTATACTGAGCCACCTCAGTATTCTTGGTGGGAGTTGGAGAGCACAGGAGGGATACAGTGGTTTGCTGTGCAGGGAGTTGTCCCTCCACATGGGGACAAGCCTGCATGGACAGACTGGACTTGTAGCTCAGATGGGCAGACTCCTTGGGAGGCAGCTCAGGTTGCAGCCCTGACTATCCTGCTCGATATCTGTCAGAGGTGTGACGATGAGCTGACGGGAGGACCAGCGGCCTCCATTCCCCGTGCTGACCCAGCAGCAGCGGAGTGGAAACAGGCTGATGGTTGTGCCTTGGTTCGAGGCAGAGGAGAGAGAGCTGAGAGTTCTAGTCCTGCTATGCGTGCTATGATGGCTGTGCTCAAGCTGATCAGTCAGCGAGAGGACACCTATGCACAGGTGATGGTGGCTGTTCGCCAGGCCCAGGAGATGCACCGGAAGGCTGAAAAGCGTGCTCGCAAGTTTCGCAAGCAAGCTAGACACCTGGAGCAAGCTCAGAAGGAGCGCAATGACTGGGAAGGCATTGCGGAGTACCGTAGGCAGCAGTGGGTGAAGGCCATTAGAGAGAGAGATCATAAGCAGGATCAGATGAGTCAGTTAGCTAGAGAGGGAGACCATACAGGAGCGTTTGGTGCAGATCACTCGTGAGAGGGACACTGCACTCCGCGTGTCGGAGAACAGGCGCCGGGCATGGGAGATGCACTGGGTTCAGTCTCTTGAGCGGAAGAACTATCTGCAGGATCAGATTGAGGCTGGACTTGTGGAGATTCACCGTCTCAACAACTTGCTACACCCTATTCCTCGCCCTATACCCGTGTATCCAGAGGTGGGACGTCAGGTGATTGTGGCCGATGATGATTTCTGAGAATATGGTACGTTCCATGCAAACGTACACCTATCTTGCATCAAGATTAGCACTATCTCCACACAGACCAAACCGAGCTTTCACTTGAGCCTCTTCACCTAGGAGTGCCATTGGGAACTTCCACAATGGTTTCTGATCCTGTGGTGCACTGGGCACAAACCATGCACCTATCTTGCACCGAAACTAATACTATCTCCAACTGGACTAAAGCGAGATTCCATATGATACAATTCATCTAGTAGTTCCATCGGGTGCATCTACTGTTCCATCGGGTGTGTCCAAATTGATTTCTGAGCATATGGTATGTTCCATGCAAACCGTGCACCTATCTTGCATCAAGATTAGAACTATCTCCAAACAGACAGAACCAAGATTCCACTTGAGCCTCTTCACCAAGGAGTACCATCTTGTGCGTCTAAAATAGTTTCTTAGCCTATGGTGCATTAGGCACAAACTGTGTACCTATCTTGCACCGAAACTAACACTATCTCCAAATAGACTGAAGTGAGATTCTATATGACACACGTCATCTAGGAGTTCTATTGGGTGCTTCCAAATATATTTCTAAGCATACGGTACGTTCGATGCAATTCGTGCACCTGTCTTGCATCAAGATTAGCACTATGTCCAAACAAAGCAAACTGAGCTTCCACTTGAGCCCCTTTACCCAGGAGTACCAACGTGTGCATCCAAAATAGTTTCTTAGCCTATGGTGCATTTGGCACAAACCGTGTACCTATCTTGCACCGAAACTAACACTATCTCCAAAGAGACCGAAGTGAGATTCTATACGACACACATCATCTAGGAGTTCTATTGGGTGCTTCCAAATATATTTCTAAGCATATAGTACGTTCGATGCAATTCGTGCACCTATCTTGCATCAAGATTAGCACTATCTCCAAACAAAAGCAAACTGAGCTTCCACTTGAGCCCCTTTACCTAGGAGTATCATCGGGTGCATCCAAAATGGTTTCTTAGCCTATGATGCATTAGGCACAAACTGTGTACCTATCTTGCACCAAAACTAACTCTGTCTCCAAACAGACCGAAGCGAGATTCCATATGACACATGTCATCTAGGAGTTCTATTGGGGTGCGCCCAAATGGATTTCTTAGCATATGGTATGTTCCATGCAAACCGTGCACCTGTCTTGCATCAAGATTATCACTATCTCCAAACAGATCGAACCGACCCTCCACTTGAGCCTCTTCACCTAGGATTATCATCGGGTGCATCCATAATAATTTCTGAGCCTATGGTGCACTGGGCACGAACCAAGCAACAATCTTGCAACGAAATTAATAATATCTCCAACTGGACTGAAGCGAGATTCCGTATGATACACTTCATCTAGTAGTTCCATTGGGTCCATCTACAGTTCCATCGGGTTTGTCCAAATTGATTTCTGAGCATATGGTATGTTCCATGCAAACCGTGCACCTATCTTGCATCAAGATTAGAACTATCTCCAAACAGACAGAACCAAGATTCCACTTGAGCCTCTTCACCAAGGAGTACCATCTTGTGCGTCTAAAATAGTTTCTTAGCCTATGGTGCATTAGGCACAAACCGTGTACTTATCTTGCAGCGAAACTAACACTATCTCCAAAGAGACCGAAGTGAGATTCTATATGACACACGTCATCTAGGAGTTCTATTGGTTGCTTCCAAATATATTTCTAAGCATATGGTACGTTCCATGCAATTCGTGCACCTATCTTGCATCAAGATTAGCACTATCTCCAAATAAAAGCAAAGTGAGCTTCCACTTGAGCCCCTTTACCCAGGAGTATCATCGGATGCATCCAAAATGGTTTCTTAGCCTATGATGCATTAGGCACAAACCGTGTACCTATCTTGCACCAAAACTCACTCTGTCTCCAAACAGACCAAAGCGAGATTCCATATCACACATGTCATCTAGGGGTTCTATTGGGGTGCGTCCAAATGGATTTCTTAGCATATGGTATGTTCCATGCAAACCGTGCACCTATCTTGCATCAAGATCAGGATTATCTCCAAACAGATCGAACAAACCTTCCACTTGAGCCTCTTCACCTAGGAGTATTATTAGGTGCTTCCATAATGGTTTCCGAGCCTATGGTGCATTATGCGCAAACCATGCACCAATCTTGCACCTAAACTAACACTGTCTCCAAACAGATCGAACCAAGATTCCATATGACACACATGATCTAGGAGTTCTATCGGGTGCGTCCAAATTGATTTCCGAGAATATGGTATGTTTCATGCAAATCATACACCCTTGTATCAAGATTAGCACTATCTCCAAATAGACCGAACCGAGCTTTCACTTGAGCCTCTTCACCTAGGAGTACCATCGTGAACTTCCATAATGGTTTCTGAGCCTATGGTGCACTAGGCACAAACCATGCACCTATCTTGCACCGAAACTAATACTATGTCCAACTGAACTGAAGCAAGATTCCATATGATACACTTCATCTAGTAGTTCCATTGGGTGCATCTACAGTTCCATTAGGTGTGTCAAAATGATTTTTGAGCATATGGTATGTTCCATGCAAACCATGCACCTATCTTGCATCAAGATTAGAACTATCTCCAAACAGAGAGAACCAAGATTCCACATGAGCCTCTTCACCAAGGAGTACCATCGCGTGCGTCCAAAACAGTTTCTTAGCCTATGGTGTATTAGGCACAAACCGTGTACCTATCTTGCACGGAAACTAACACTATCTCCAAAGAGACTGAAGTGAGATACTATATGACACACCTCATCTAGGAGTTCTATTGGGTGCTTCCAAATATATTTCTAAGCATGTGGTACGTTCGATGCAATTCGTGCACCTATCTTGCATCAAGATTAGCACTATCTCCAAACATAGCAAACTGAGCTTCAACTTGAGCCCCTTTACCCAGGAGTATCATAGGGTGCATCCAAAATGGTTTCTTAGCCTACGATGCAGTAGGCGCAAACTGTGTACCTATCTTGCACCAAAACTAACTCTGTCTCCAAACAGACAAAAGCGATATTCCATATGACACATGTCATCTAAGGGTTCTATTGGGGTGCGTCCAAACGGATTTCTTAGCATATGGTATGTTCCATGTAAACCGTGCACCTATCTTGCATCAAGATTAGCACTATCTCCAAACAGAACGAACCAACCTTCCACTCGAGCCTCTTCACCTAGGAGTATTATCGGGTGCTTCCATAATGGTTTCCGAGCCTATGGTGCATTATACGCAAACCATGCACCAATCTTGCACCTAAACTAACACTGTCTCCAAACAGATCGAACCAAGATTCCATATGACCTACATGATCTAGGAGTTCTATCGGGTGCGTCCAAATTGATTTCCGAGAATATGGTATGTTTCATGCAAATCATACACCTATCTTGCATCAAGATTAGCACTATCTCCAAATAGACCGAACCGAGCTTTCACTTGAGCCTCTTCACCTAGGAGTACCATCGTGAACTTCCACAATGGTTTCTGAGCCTATGGTGCACTGGGCAAAAACCATGCACCTATCTTGCACCGAAGCTAATACTATGTCCAACTGGACTGAAGTGAGATTCCATATGATACACTTCATCTAGTAGTTCAATTGGGTGCATCTACAGTTCCATCAGGTGTGTCCAAATTATTTTGAGCA
>NW_018396404.1:415009-432699 GCF_000003195.3 Sorghum bicolor
CATTCCATGCAAACCGTACACCTATCTTTCATCAAGATTAGCACTATCTCCAAACAGACCGAACCGAGCTTTCACTTGTGCCTCTTCACCTAGGAGTACCATCGGGAACTTCCACAGTGATCTCTAAGCCTATGGTGCACTGGGCACAAACCATGCAACTATCTTGCACCGAAACTAATACTATCTCCAACTGGACCGAAGCGAGATTCCATATGATACACTTCATCTAGTAGTTCCATCGGGTGCATGTACAGTTCCATCGGGTTTGTCCAAATTGATTTCTGAGTATATGGTTTGTTCCATACAAACCGTGCACCTATCTTGCATCAAGATTAGAACTATCTGCAAACAGACAGAACCAAGATTCCACTTGAGCCTCTTCACCAAGGAGTACCATCGTGTGTGTCCAAAATAGTTTCTAAGCCTATGGTGTATTAGCCACAAACCGTGTACATATCTTGCACCGAAACTAACACTATCTCCAAAGAGACCGATGTGAGATTCTATATGACACACGTCATCTAGGAGTTCTATTGGGTGCATCCAAATATATTTCTAAGCATATGGTACGTTCCATGCAATTCGTGCACCTTTCTTGCATCAAGATTAGCACTATCTACAAACAAAGAAAACTGAGCTTCCACTTGAGCATCTTTACCCAGGAGTATCATCAGGTGCATCCAAAATGGTTTCTTAGCCTATGATGCATTAGGCGCAAACTGTGTACCTATCTTGCAACAAAACTAACTCTGTCTCCAAACAGACCAAAGCGAGATTCCATATGACACATGTCATCTAGGTGTTCTATTTGGGTGTGTCCTAATGGTTTTCTTAGCATATGGTATGTTCCATGCAAACTGTGCACTTATCTTGCATCAAGATTAGCACTATCTCCAAACAGATCGAACCGACCTTCCACTTGAGCCTCTTCACCTAGGATTATCATCGGGTGCTTCCATAATGGTTTCTGAGCCTATGGTGCATTATGCGCAAACCATGCACCAATCTTGCACCTAAACTAACACTGTCTCCAAATAGATTGAAGCGAGATTCCATATGACACACATGATCTAGGAGTTCTATCGGGTGCGTCCAAATTGATTTCTGAGAATATGGTACATTCCATGCAAACTGTGCACCTATCTTTCATCAAGATTAGCACTATCTCCAAACAGACCGAACCGAGCTTTCACTTGAGCCTCTTCACCTAGGAGTACCATCGGGAACTTCCACAGTGATTTCTAAGCCTATGGTGCACTGGGCACAAACCATGTAACTATCTTGCACCAAAACTAATACTATCTCCAACTGGACCGAAGCAAGATTCCATATGATACACTTCATCTAATAGTTCCGTCGGGTGCATCTACAGTTCCATCGGGTTTGTCCAAATTGATTTCTGAGTATATGGTTTGTTCCATGCAAACCGTGCACCTATCTTGCATCAAGATTAGAACTATCTCCAAACAGACAGAACCAAGATTCCACTTGAGCCACTTCTCCAAGGAGTACCATCGTGTGTGTCCAAAATAGTTTCTAAGCCTATGGTGTTTTAGCCACAAACTGTGTACCTATCTTGCACCGAAACTAACACTATCACCAAAGAGACCGAAGTGAGATTCTATATGACACACGTCATCTAGGAGTTCTATTGGGTGCATCCAAATATATTTCTAAGCATATGGTACGTTCGATACCAATCTTGCACCTAAACTAACACTGTCTCCAAACAGATTGACGCGAGATTCCATATGACACACATGATCTAGGAGTTCTATCGGGTGCGTCCAAATTGATTTCTGAGAATATGGTACGTTCATGCAAACCATGCGCCTATCTTACATCAAGATTAGCACTATCTCCAAACAGACCGAACCGAGCTTCCACATCAGCCTCTTCACCTAGGAGTATCATCGGGTGCTTCCACAATGGTTCCTAAGCCTATGGTGCATTAGGCGCAAATCGTGCACCTATCTTGCACCGAAACTAACATTGTCTCCAAACTGACCGAAGCGAGATTCTATATGACACACATTATCTAGGAGTTCTATCGGGTGCGTCGAAATTGATTTCCGAGCAAATGTTATGATCCATGCAATCCGTGCACCTATCTTGCATCAAGATTAGCACTATCTCCAAACCGAGCTTCCACTTGAGCCCCTTTATCTAGGAGTACCATCGCGTGCGTCCAAAATGATTTCTTAGCCTATGGTGCATTAGGAAAAAACCATGTACCTATCTTGCACCAAAACTAACACTATCTCCAAAGAGACCAAACTGACATTCTATATGACACACGTCATCTAGGAGTTCAATTGGGTGCTTCCAAATAGATTTCTAAGCATATGGTACATTCCATGCAATTCGTGCACCTATCTTACATCAAGATTAGCACTATCTCCAAACAAACCAAACTGAGCTTCCACTTGAGCCCCTTTACCCAAGAGTATCATCGGGTGCATCCAAAAGGGTTTCTTAGCCTATGATGCATTAGGCCCAAACTATGTACCTATGTTGCACCAAAACTAACTCTGTCTCCAAATAGATTGAAGCTAGATTCCATATGACACACATGATCTAGGAGTTCTATCGGGTGCGTCCAAATTGATTTTCGAGAATATGGTATGTTCCATGCAAACCGTACACCTATCTTGCATTAAGATTAGCACTATCTCCACAACGGTTTCTGAGCCTATGGTGCACTGGGCACAAACCATGCACCTATCTTTCACTGCAACTAATACTATATCCAACTGGACTGAAGCGAGATTTCATATGATACACTTTATCTAGTAGTTCCATCGGGTGCATCTACAGTTCCATCGGGTGTGCCATCACATGCGTCCAAAATAGTTTCATAGCCTATGGTGCATTAGGCACATATCGTGTACCTATCTTGTACCAAAACTAACTCTGTCTCCAAACAGACCAAAGCGATTCCATATGACACATGTCATCTAGGAGTTCTATTGCGGTGCGTCCAAATGGATTTCTTAGCATATGGTACACAGTTTGCGCCTAAGTGAAAGCTTGGTTTGGTCTGTTTGGAGATAGTGCTTATCTTGATGCAAGATAGGTGTACGGTTTGCAAGGAACATACCATATTCTCGGAAATCAATTTGGACGCACCCGATAGAACTCCTAGATCATGTGTGTTATATGGAATCTTGCTTCAATCTGTTTGGAGACAGTGTTAGTTTAGGTGCAAGATTGTTGCATGGTTTGCGCATAATGCACCATAGGCTCAAAAACAATTATGGAAGCACCCGATAATACTCCTAGGTGAAGAGGCTCAAGTGGAAGGTCGGTTCGATCTGTTTGGAGATAGTGCTAATCTTGATGCAAGATAGGTGCATGGTTTGCATGGAACATACCATATGCTAAGAAATCCATTTGGACGCACCCCAATAGAACTCCTAGATGACATGTGTCATATGGAATCTCGCTTTGGTCTGTTTGGAGATAGAGTTAGTTTTGGTGCAAGATAGGTACACAGTTTGCGCCTAATGCATCATAGGATAAGAAACCATTTTGGATGCACCCGAAGATAATCCTGGGTAAAGGGGCTCAAGTGGAAGCTTAGTTTGCTTTGTTTGGAGATAGTGCTAATCTTGATGCAAGATAGGTGCACGAATTGCATCGAACGTACCATATGCTTAGAAATATATTTGGAAGCACCACATAGAACTCCTAGATGATGTGTGTCATATAGAATCTCACTTCGGTCTCTTCGGAGATAGTGTTAGTTTCGGTGCAAGATAGGTACACGGTTTTTGCCTAATGCACCATAGGCTAAGAAACTATTTTGGACGCATGCGATGGTACTCCTTGGTGAAGAGGCTCATGTGGAATCTTGGTTCTGTCTGTTTGGAGATAGTTCAAATCTTGATGCAAGATAGGTGCATGGTTTGTATGGAACATACCATATGCTCAGAAATCAATTTGGACACACCCGATGGAAGTGTAGATGCACCCGATGGAACTATTAGATGAAGTGTATCATATGGAATCTCGCTTCGGTGCAGTTGGATTTAGTATTAGTTTCGGTGCAAGATAGTTGCATGGTTTGTGTCTAGTGCACCATAGGCTCAGAAATCGTTGTGGAAGTTCCCGATGGTACTCCTAGGTGAAGAGGCTCAAGTGAAAGCTCGGTTCGCTCTGTTTGGAGATAGTGCTAATCTTGATGAAAGATAGGTGTACGGTTTGCATGGAACGTACCATATTCTCAGAAATCAATTTGGACGCACCCGATAGAACTCCTAGATCATGTGTGTCATATGGAATCTCGCTTCAACCTCTTTTGGAGACATTGTTAGTTTAGGTGCAAGATTGTTGCCTGGTTTGCGCATAATGCACCATAGGCTCAGAAATCATTATGGAAGCACCCGATGATAATCCTAGGTGAAGAGGCTCAAGTGGAAGGTCGGTTCGATCTGTTTGGAGATAGTGCTAATCTTGATGCAAGATAGGTGCACGGTTTGCATGGAACATACCATATCCTAAGAAATCCATTTAGACGCACCCCAATAGAACTCCTAGATGACATGTGTCATATAGAATCTCGCTTTGGTCTGTTTGGAGACAGAGTTAGTTTTGTTGCAAGATAGGTACACAGTTTGCGCCTAATGCATCATAGGCTAAGAAACCATTTTGAATGTACCCGATGGTACTCCTGGGTATAGGGGCTCAAGTGGAAGCTCAGTTTGCTTTTGTTTGGAGATAGTGGTAATCTTGATGCAAGATAGGTGCATGAATTACGTGGAACATACCATATGCTTCGAAATATATTTGGAAGCACCCAATAGAACTCCTAGATGACGTGTGTCATATAGAATCTCACTTCAGTCTCTTTGGAGATAGTGTTAGTTTTAGTGCAAGATAGGTACACGGTTTGTGCCTAATGCACCATAGGCTAAGAAACTATTTTGGACGCACACGATGGTACTCCTTGGTGAATAGGCTCAAGTGGAATCTTGGTTCTATCTATTTGGAGATAGTTCTAATCTTGATGCAAGATAGGTGCATGGTTTGCATGGAACATACTATATGGTCAGAAATCAATTTGGACAAACCAGATGGAACTGTAGATGCACCCGATTTAACTACTAGATGAAGTGTATCATATGCAATCTCGCTTCGGTCTAGTTGGAGATATTATTAGTTTCGGTGCAACATAGTTGCATTGTTTGTGCCCAGTGCACTATAGGCTCAAAAATCGTTGTGGAAGTTCCCGTTGGTACTCCTAGGTGAAGAGGCTCAAGTGAAAGCTCGGTTCGGTCTGTTTGGAGATAGTGCTAATCTTGATGAAAGATAGGTGTACGGTTTGCATGGAACATACCATATTCTCATAAATCAATTTGGACGCACCCAATAGAACTCCTAGATCATGTGTGTCATATAGAATCTTGCTTCAATCTGTTTGGAGACAGTGTTAGTTTAGGTGCAAGATTGGTGCATGGTTTGCGCATAATGCACCATAGGCTCAAAAACCATTATGGAGGCACCCGATGATAATCCTAGGTGAAGAGGCTCAAGTGGAAGGTCGGTTCGATCTGTTTGTAGATAGTGCTAATCTTGATGCAAGATAGGTGCACGGTTTGCATGGAACATACCATATGCTTAGAAAATCCATTTGGACGCACCCCAATAGAACTCCTAGATGACATGTGTCATATAGAATCTCGCTTTGGTCTGTTTGGAGACAGAGTTAGTTTTGGTGCAAGATAGGTACACAGTTTGCGCCTAATGCATCATAGGCTAAGAAACCATTTTGGATGCACCCGATGATACTCCTGGGTAAAGGGGCTCAAGTGAAAGCTCAGTTTGCTTTGTTTGGAGATAGTGTTAATCTTGATGCAAGATAGGTGCACGAATTGCATGGAACGTACCATATGCTTAGAAATATATTTGGAAGCACCCAATAGAACTCGTAGATGATGTGTGTCATATAGAATCTCACTTCGGTCTCTTTGAAGATAGTGTTAGTTTCGGTGCAAGATAGGTACACGGTTTGTTATTAATGCACCATAGGCTAAGAAACTATTTTGGACGCACGCGATGGTAGTCCTTTGTGAAGAGGCTCATGTGGAATCTTGGTTCTGTCTGTTTGGAGATAGTTCTAATCTTGATGCAAGATAGGTGCACGGTTTGCATGGAACTTACCATATGCTCAGAAATCAATTTGGACACACCCGATGGAACTGTAGATGCACCCGATGGAACTACTAGATGAAGTGTATCATATGGAATCTCGCTTCGGTCTAGTTGGAGATAGTATTAGTTTCGGTGCAAGGTAGGTGCATGGTTTGTGCCCAGTGCACCATACGCTCAGAAACCATTGTGGAAGTTCCTGTGGGGGTATGAACCCCTATACCCTTACGGCTAGACTTAGGCCAGGAGACTTGGCCCATCACGAAGACAGTTCGAGGCTTGATCCAACTGCTCGGGGTTTCGCGCAAGGAAACAAGACATGGAGATCAAGCCGGATTCTAGTCGGCTAGAATAGGAATTGATATCGTGCTATCTATGGCAATTGTAACAGACTAGGATTAGTTTCTAGATCTGTAACCCTGCCCTCTGGACTATATAAGGAGGGGCAAGGGACCCCCCTAGGACACATTATTATCTCAACACAAATCAATACAAGCAGACGCAGGACGTAGGTATTACGACCACACGGCGGCCGAACCTGGATAAAAAGCTTGTCCGTGTCTTGCGTCACCATCAAGATCGTAGCTTGCGCACCGTCTACCGATAAACGACTACCGTGGGTATACCCCAAGGTAGACTGCCGACTAGCTTTCGTCGACAGTTCCCGATGGTACTCCTAGGTGAAGAGGCTCAAGTGAAAGCTCAGTTCGGTCTGTTTGGAGATAGTGCTAATCTTGATGCAAGATAGGTGTACGGTTTGCATGAACATACCATATTCTCGGAAATCAATTTGGACGCACCCGATAGAACTCCTAGATCATGTGTGTCATATGGAATCTTGCTTCAATCTGTTTGGAGACAGTGTTAGTTTAGGTGCAAGATTGGTGCATGGTTTGCGCATAACGCACCATAGGCTCGGAAACCATTATGGAAGCACCCGATAATATTCTTAGGTGAAGAGGCTCAAGTGGAAAGTCGGTTAGATCTGTTTGGAGATAGTGCTAATCTTGATGCAAGATAGGTGCACGGTTTGCATGGAACATACCATATGCTAAGAAATCCATTTGGACGCACCCCAATAGAACTCCTAGATGACATGTGTCATATGGAATGCCGCTTTGGACTGTTTGGAGACAGAGTTAGTTTTGGTGCAAGATAGGTACATAGTTTGCGCCTAATGCATCATAGGCTAAGAAACCATTTTGGATGCACCCGATAATACTCCTGGGTAAAGGGGCTCAAGTGGAAGCTCAGTTTGCTTTGTTTGCAGATAGTGCTAATCTTGATGCAAGATAGGTGCACGAATTGCATCGAACGTACCATATGCTTAGAAATATATTTGGAAGCACCAAATAGAACTCCTAGATGATGATGTGTGTCATATAGAATCTCACTTCGGTCTCTTTGGAGATAGTGTTAGTTTCGGTGCAAGATAGGTACACGATTTGTGCCTAACGCACCTTAGGCTAAGAAACTATTTTGGACGCACGCGATGGTACTCCTAGATGAAGAGGCTCATGTGGAATATTGGTTCTGTCTGTTTGGAGATAGTTCTAATCTTGATGCAAGATAGGTGCACGGTTTGCATGGAACATACCATATGCTCAGAAATCAATTTGGACACACCCGATGGAACTGTAGATGCACCGGTGGAACTACTAGATGAAGTGTATCATATGGAATCTCGCTTCGGTCCAGTTGGAGATAGTATTAGTTTCGGTGCAAGATAGTTGCATGGTTTGTGCCTAGTGCACCATAGGCACAGAAACCGTTGTGGAAGTTCCTGATGGTACTCCTAGGTGAAGAGCCTCAAGTGAAAGCTCGGTTCGGTCTGTTTGGAGATAGTGCTAATCTTGATAAAAGATAGGTGTACGGTTTGCATTGTAACAGAACCAACCAAATTATAAGAGATTAAGCCTAACAGTGACCATTTGCATAGTCAAACCATCACGCTTAAGCCCATATAATCCCGGTAGTCCGTGAAATCTCGAAGGATTTCAAAACCACATATCACACAACAGCCAAGATCGTAATAAGTTTAGCGGTCGCCATCCACAAATACATCCAGATTACAACATTCATAAAATACATCGGAGTTCTTAAAGTTATTACAAACCAGGTTCTTCAAGTAGCGGAAGCTTCATAATTCGAAAATACAACACACACATTTAGTCTGATACAGTGCCATAGTTCGGTCAATCCCACAAAAGCAACATAGAAGACGGAGTGACCTTTGCCCTTGGTCTAGTCATCACCCATGGCTGGGTACAAACAGAGGATGCAATAACCATAGTACATTTGACCATCTGCAAAGCAACATGGGAATAGAACCCTGAATACGAGAAGGTACTCAGCTAGACTTACCCGTCATAAACTTAAAATAAAGACTCATCAAGGATCATGAAGGCTATATAGTGGGGTAGCTGACGACCATCTTGCAAAACCGCAGGATTTTACTATCATAACCTACATAAGTCTTTCTTCTTTTAATTTGCTCAAGTTGAAAGTATCATTACCTATCATCTAGGTTTGCACCTGCACTATTACAAGCAAGTATAAGGCTATGATAGTACCTCATCATAGCATTTCTTAAAACCATTCATCAACATAACCCAAGTGTTCCATAGTCCTTACTACGAGGACGAAGCTCATGTCAAGTGCTCACTATCCAGGAGCGATGGCGATTCGAATCGATTTCTAACCAGCTGGCGAGGTATTCCCCACACAAACCACACTCACTGATCAAGTGAGCTACAGATCACCGTATTACATTATCCAGGACCAATTCGCGGGTTCGGCAGGCACCGCCAGTACCCGAGGACCGTTCCAGCGACCGAGGTATCCAAGGTATACCAAGGTTGCGCGCCGCGCCCTCGTCGTTCTCCTCAACCATCACCAGTACAGCGCATGGCGGCTCGATTCCCGGCCCGGATAGTGTTCAGGCTTCGCGGTCGGAACGACTTATTCTTCCAGCTAAGTGTGGGGCATGCGTTCAACATGACAAGAGGGCCGTCAACGATCGGTCCTTAATTGACGCAGGCAGGGGCACTATGGTCAACCCACCATAAGACCCTGCCCGGTCTCCAGTTACATTCCACACTTGGTTATTCTTTCCCCAAGCAACCAATGCTTAATCAAGCAGGTATCCACCTATTTCTCGCAGGTGACAGGAAATCACCCGACTTCTACCGGACTAAGCAAGCTAAGCATAGACTCTGTGCCTATCTACATAGGACAAGGTAGGTGAACGAGTAGGGATAACAAGGAGTACATATGCATCAACGGTATCAATCAAATCCTATCACTTAGATGCAATATAGTAGAACAATTATAGCGCATCATATAAGTTAGCGAGAATAGGGAGACTTAGAATGCTCCGGGGCTTGCCTTTCTCAAACGTGCTGGGTCGGTGATCCGGACACTCCTGCAGCTCCTCTCCGGGTTTCTGTGCCTCCGGAGGTTCCTGCTCCTGAATCTCCTCGGGTTCCTCGGGTCCCACTTCGTTCTCCTGCGAGCCTGTATGATGCATGTGTGCTTATGAGTGGAGTGCGAGATGCCCGAGTGGATGCTTGTATGGGAAAGTACCAAAGGAGTCATGACATGATGCATATGTAATGTACTCGGTCATGCTCATTACAAGGTAGTCAACATCATCCAAGAACAAACAATTGAATCAAACATCTATTGCATTCTCTTCTACAATTTATTTTTCAGATGCAACCAGCAACCCACATGATGCTTCAAAGATACACCAAACCCAACTTATTCTATTCAACCTATATACACAACAATTCATAATTTTCTTTATTCATTTCTAGGCCCATTAAAAATCACATGCAATTCTGTTCATCAAAAAATTCCACAAAAATTACAGGAGACTACCAGCTAAGCATAAAGTCTACTGTAAATTTTTCATAATTTTTGGATACTTATTTTGAGCCACAAAAATCACAAGATTAATTCATAGGGTAAGTATAATCACTCTACTATGATATAAGTGTCAAACAACAGATTTCATATTTTTACAATTTGTCTAATATCATAAGAAACACCCACAAAATTTTCCAGATTTATTGCATGATCCAATTAATTATTAAAAATCATAAATCACTGCCATGCAAGCATTTAAATTACCATAAATTCATTTATACACCAAATAATATGTAGCAATATTTTCCCAGTGAGTAAACATACATGCAGAGCCAACAAATCAAGTTTCACATTTTTCTGAACCATATTTTATTTACTATGCATTTTCCAAGTTTAGCAAAAACATGGATTAAATATATTCATTCAGAAAAGTTACTCAAATATGACATGCAATTACATCAAACTGTAGATCTGGAAATATCGAGCACACCAAAATTTATTTCATCCAATTTGGAGCTGTAGAACTCAAGACATGAATTTTACAAGTTTTGAATCAATTTCTGGAAACCATTTATTCAAGAAAACCGACGAAAAAGGCTAAGCACACCCGGATCTACACCCACCGGGTTCCCCCCTACGACTGACAGTGGGTCCCCGACCCCACCGGTCAGCGAGACCGAGAGGGAGCTCACCTCCGACGAGCAGATCTCGCCGGCGGTGAGGTCTCCGGCCACGGGGTGAGCACCATCGTGCTCCCCGCAGCGAGGCGAACCGAGCGGTACCTTTGGATTGTCCAGAGGATGACCGGAACACCTCCGACGAGCATGCATGGCGGCACGGCGGCGCTGCTCGCCGTGGCCAGGCCGCTCCGGCGCGGTAGAGCGTGCGCAAACGCCTCTCCGAGCTTCCTCACCACCCTATCGACCTAGCGCACCCAAGAACCAGCGAAAAGAGGTAGAGAAACACAAGATCCGTCGTGGCGGAGTACTCCGGCGAGCTCGGGGTAACTCCGGCGAGCTATTCACGGCGCTCGACGGACTCTCACCTCGGTAGAACGCGCGCACAAGCTTACCCTAAAGATGACGAAGGCGCTGGTGCTCTCGGCGATGAGCTTGAGGCTCTGGTGCGGTCAGCGGCGAGCGGCGGGGCTTTCTCCGGCAATGGCGCGCGGAGGAGCTGCTGCTGCTGCGCGGTGCGAGCGGAGGGAGGAAGGAGAAGGAGGGCGCGGGGGACAGAACGGGCGAATGGCCTGGGAGCCTGAGCCGGCGTCCCGACCAGGGGGAGTTGGAGGCCGGCCGCGGCGCGTCCAACGCCGGCGTACGGCCGCCACGTGGCCGGCGCCGGGTGGAGCGAGGCGCGTCCGCGCGCGCGGGAGAGAGGGGAAGGGGGAGCAGGCCGGGCCGCTCGCTGGGCCGAAAGGGGAGCGGGGTTAGCCCAGCAGCGCCTGCCCCTTTCCCTTTTTTTTGAATTTCTTTTCTCCAAATTCTTTCTAAATTCATTTGGACCAATTTAAAATCATTTTCACCTCTTGCTCCCAAAAACAAAGTTTTTCCAAAACAAAAACTCTACAACTTTGCTTTAATAAGCAAGACCAAATTCCAAATAGAATTTGAATTACAAATTAAAACTTAGTTCTAGGTTTTTAAATAAATTCAATTTGGAAATCTTGTATAAATTCCATTTCTCAAATTCCATAGCTCCAAAATTTACACAAAAATACTCTAAATTCTTCTTACACATAAATCAACCTAGTTTGAATATTTCACATTTTTAGAAGCAAGCATCATATTTTTAGCATAAATAAAACACATGAATAAAGCACATAAAATCATGTTTTGGGATGAATGACATGCTCTTGATGCTATGCTTGATGAGAATGCTTGTGCATGTTGTGATAGGGTTTAAATGCATGCTTAACACCTAGGGTGTTACAGCCCTTCCCCCCTTAGGGAAATCTCATCCCGAGATTTTGGATTACTAACCATTTCTTATGAAATTTTGGATAAACTGTTTTTAAGTAATCCTCTGTTTCCCAGGTGGCATCCCTATCGTCATGATGACTCCACACCACCTTATAAGTTCTGACAATCCTGTTTTGGGTTACCTGTTCCTTGGTATCCACAATTCCCACTGGCTGCTCCTTATACTCTAAATCTGCTTTTATTTTGATCCCTCGAGGTTCAATTCTTTGCTCAGGTACCTTCAAACATTTCCGCAGTTGCGACACATGGAAGACCGGAAAGATCGAGCTCAACTCTTCAGGTAACTGAATCTTGTAGGCCACTGGGCCTTTCCTCTCTAGTATTTGATACGGTCCCACATATCTGGGTGCAAGCTTGCTTCGAACTCGGAAACGCTGAACTTTCTTCATTGGCGTAACCTTGAGGTACACATAGTCACCTACTTTGAATTCAAGTGGCCTTCTTCTCTTATCGGCGTAACTCTTTTGTCGTGATTGCGCTGCTTGCATATGCTGCTGTATGATTTGCACCTTCTTCTTGGCCTCATTCACGAAGTCGATACCATAGTATCTTCTCTCACCAGGTTCAACCCAGTTTAACGGAGTTCTACACCTCCGACCATACAAAGCTTCGAACTGGGCCATCTTGATGCTCTCTTGATAACTGTTATTGTAGGAGAATTTAGCCAGAGGTAACCATGATTCCCATGATCCCTTGGACGATAGCACACAGGCCCTCAGCATATCTTCCAACACTTGATTTAGCCTCTCAGTTTGGCCTGAAGTCTGGGGATGATACGCCGTGCTTCTTATCAGACTGGTCCCCAAACTCTTATGCATGCGCTCCCAGAAGTGAGCGGTGAACTGTGGTCCTCTATCTGATATGATGGTCTTGGGAATACCATGCAACTTAACAATCTCAGCCATATATATATCGGCATACTCGGGAGGTCTGTATGTGTTCTTGACTGGAATGAAATGAGCCGACTTGGTTAATCGATCTATGATCACCCAAATCGAGTCATTCCCCTTCCTCGTGGTCGGTAATCCTGTGATAAAGTCCATACTGACCTCTTCCCATTTCCATTCTGGAATTGATAACGGTTGCAACAGACCTGCAGGTTTCATATGGATGGCCTTAACTCTGCAACACGTGTCGCAACGGGCTACATATGCGGCTATTTCCTTCTTCATCTTGGTCCACCAAAAGTGGGGTCTTAGATCTTGATACATTTTGCTACTGCCAGGATGAATAGAAAGTTTTGAGAGATGGGCTTCATCTATGATACGATTCTTCAATTCACGATCCTTCGGAACTACTAACCGATGTTGAAACCACAGTACCCCTTTTTCATCAACTCGAAATTGAGTCTTTGGGTCATCTTTGATCATCTCCTTGATGTGGAAAATACCCTTGTCTGTTTTCTGACCTTCAATGACTTGACTCTCGAGTGAACAACTGAGTTGTATGTGACAAAAGACCTCAGGATGCATGAGATTGAACCCATCTTCAAACAACGGTTGAACCACTTGATAGTGCGGCTTACGACTCAATGCATCTGCTACTACATTAGCCTTGCCTGGATGATAGTGAACCTCCAAATCATAGTCCTTGATTAACTCTAACCACGTCCGTTGCCTCATATTCAGCTCGGACTGAGTGAAGATGTACTTCAAGCTCTTATGGTCGGTGAAAACGTGACACTTATTCCCCAGCAGATAGTGTCTCCAAATCTTCAAAGCGTGCACTACTGCTGCTAACTCGAGATCGTGAGTTGGGTAGTTGACTTCGTGCTTTCTCAACTGTCGTGAAGCATAAGCTATCACTCGGCCATCTTGCATCAACACACACCCCAGGCCACTCTTCGATGCGTCACAAAACACATCAAAAGGCTTTTCGATGTTAGGTTGCGCCAGAACGGGAGCAGTGGTTAGCAACTTTCGCAAGGTGCGGAAGGCTAACTCACACCCCTCCGTCCAGACAAACTTATGATCCTTTTGTAGCAAACTTGTCATTGGCTTAGCAATCTTGGAGAAGTCAAGTATGAATCGACGATAATACCCGGCCAGACCAAGAAAACTTCTAACTTCCGAGACAGAAGTTGGTGCCTTCCAGTCCATAACCTCTTGCACTTTTGATGGATCCACAGCGATCCCTTCTTCTGACAGAATGTGCCCTAGGAAAGGAACTTTCTTCAACCAGAACTCACACTTGCTGAACTTGGCATATAACTGATGCTCTCGCAATCGTGTCAGCACAATTCTCAAATGTTCGGCGTGATCTTGCTCATTTTCTGAATAAACCAGAATATCATCGATGAACACCACAACAAACTTATCCAATTCTGGCATAAAGACCGAATTCATCAGATACATAAAGTATGCAGGAGCATTTGTCAATCCAAAGGACATGACAAGGTACCCATACAACCCATATCTGGTGGAAAAAGCAGTCTTCGGGATATCTTGCGGACGAATCTTGATTTGGTGATACCCTGACCTCAAGTCTATCTTGGAAAACACTTTTGCCTTGGACAACTGATCAAACAGGATATCAATCCTTGGCAACGGATACTTATTCTTGATTGTCACTGCATTGAGTGGACGATAGTCCACGCACATGCGCAACGATTGATCCTTCTTTTTCACAAACAAAGCCGGACAACCCCATTCTGACGAGCTTGGCCGGATGAACCCTTTATCCAGTAGCTCCTTTAATTGATTCTTCAACTCAGCGAGTTCGTTTGGTGGCATCCGGTACGGCCTTCTAGATATTGGTGCTGTACCTGGTATCAACTCGATTGCAAACTCTTCTTCCCTATCTGGGGGAAGTCCTGGTAATTCCTCAGGGAAAACATCAGGGAACTCACACACTACTAGGATCTGTGGTAATGGAACCACGTGCGTAGCACAAGAGATGCTAGCAAAGTCAAGACGACGGGGCAGAGGTACTTGAAAAGAGCTGCTGCCCTGTGGTTCTCTGAGAGATAACATCCTCTTCCCAGTATCTATGACAGCATCCCATTCTCTCATCCAGTTCATGCCCATGATAACATCCAAAACTAACCCAGGCATGACCACTAGATTTACCCGAAAAACTCGGCCACTTATATCCAGGGTTGCCCCTCGGACCACTCTATTGGTCAACACATCTGCCCCTGCTGAGCTGATGCGGTAGCCATAACCCAGATCTGTAACTGGTTGACTATGCTTTTGTGCAAATGCTTGGCTCATGAATGAATGCGATGATCCAGAATCAAACAAAACAACTGCGAGATGTTGGTTGACAGGAAACATACCAGCTGTTACCGGTTCTCCTTTCGGGATATCCTCGATCGAGGTGTGGTGCACACGAGCTGGATAGGTTGGCTGCTGCCTCTTGGGGTAGGGACATTCCTTAGCAAAGTGCCCCATCTTGTGGCAGTTATAGCACGGACCCTTGGGCGCATTGTTGACGGCAGGTGCTGCAGCTTGAACTGCCTTTGGCTTGGCAGGGGCTATCGCCACCTTGTACGGCTTCTGCTGTGTTGGATGCCCGGTGTTCCTTCTCTGCGGTGGTCGGAACCTAGCACCTAGGGCAGGAGGACGATACTGCTGTCGCCCTGCCACTGGTGCCCTGGACTGAGACGATCCGGCTTCAAAAGCCCTCTTACGCGACTTGGATGCACTGTAGTTGTTGTTGTTGTTGTTCTCCTGGGTGAGACAGTCACTGATGTAAGCATTGAAGGTAGCCCTGGCCCCTGTACCCATGGTCTTCAGCATCTTTGGATTCAAGCCCCTCTGGAAACTAGCAATCTTCTTAGCCTCCGTGTTTACAAACTCAGGGGCATAGCGAGCGAGATTATTGAAAGCGTGTAGATACTCCTTCACCGATTTCGTCCCCTGGGACAGCCTCATGAACTCCCCAACCTTCATTTCAACCACACCCGGAGGAATGTAATTTCCCCGGAAAGCTGTGGTGAAACGGTTCCAGGTAATTGGGGTCCCCTCTGGGTAGGTGGTACGGTGATGGGACCACCAAATCCCAGCGGGTCCTTGCAACTGATGTGCCGCATACTCAGCCTTAAGTTCTTCTGTCATTCGGAGAAGACGAAACTTCTGCTCCATGGTGTTGATCCACTCATCTGCCTCAAGCGGTTCCAAAGCCTCTTTGAAGATTGCTGGCTTGGTATCCATGAAGTCCTTGAACGAACTGTACTGGTTGACCTCTCGGCCGCCCTGGTTATCCCCACGACGGGTGTTGTCAGCTATGTTACGCAGAGCCTCTTCCATGTTGCGTTGCATCTGTTCCATGTTGCGTTGGCTCCCCAGAAACTGCGCGAAAAACACGTCCGCAGTGTACGGAGGAGGCGGTGGTGGTGGCGGTGTTGGTGCTCTGTCCTCATTCCGTTGAGCCCCACCTCCGGATGTACCTGCTCCAAGGCCCGGATTGCTGTTACCCCCGCCACGTGTTTGCACCATCTGCATACGTCAATGATAAGCAATCGTTAGGAGTTGCCAGCAACAGTAGAAATGTGTAGAATCATGCCGTACTGAATTTACTGAGGGAATAAATTCGCACAATAAACAGAGGCACAACAATTCATCATCTATGCACAACATCACTAACAGATTACTTAACATTCACGCAACAAGGTTCGCGTACATCCAACTTGCCAGCATACATACCCTGGACTTTCAGCATAACTCATAAGTCTTACATAGCCCAGATCCAAAAGTACACGACATGCCATGCAACATACAACACAAAAGAAGAAGGACTAGCCCTAGAGCCCTAGCATCTACTCGCTATGATCACTATCCATGCCGGACCCATCCTCATCCTCATCTCCACTAGAAGCTGCTCCTATCGCGGGATCCGCATCCATCTCGTCCTCAGAGTCTAGCTCAGCTGCTCCAGGCAGGTGGTGAGGGTGGAGCTGGTTATGCAGCTGGTGGATCTCCTCATGCAAGTTCTCATTGTACTCCTCGGCATTAGCTAGCTGCTGCTCTAGCTCTAGCTGTCGGGCCCTCAAAGTGTCCTCCTCGTGCCAGGCTTCATTCCTCTGTCCAAGCACATGGACTAGCATGCGCTCGCAGTTCCTGTGAGCAGTGGTCACCCTATCCTTCTGCTCTCGCACTGCAAGCAGGTCCTGACTCAGCTCGCTGTTCTTCTGGACTGCCTGATCTCTCTCTGTGGTCACACGGGCCAACTCTGCCTGTAGCCTCTCAACCTCAGAGTCAAACTCATGCTGCAACTGACGCTTCTCCTCCTGGACGGTGAGAAGAGACCCGGACAAGCGACCCAAACAACGCTCCAGGCCTCCATAGGTCTTCATCAACGCGTACATAGCACTCATAGTTGCGCTGTCACTGTGCTGGTCCTCAGCCGCACTCCTTTCTAGAGCATTCACCTCGGACTGATCCCACATCGAAGTGTAGGGGTCACCCCGGGGAAACACCCCAGCGAAGGCGTGGGCCAGCTCCTGTGGAAACCTCTCCATGAGGTCCCTCAGAACTGCGAAAGCTGCCCTGCTGGCACCGTGGAAAGGCGTGACACCTTGGGACTCGTACACCCAGCCACCCCAAGCAGGGTCTCCTCCACTGGTAGGGACAACTGCCTCGATCCCCACCAAGGTCTCGTCACAAAGCGGCTCCTTATCCCAATAGTAGCGAGGAGGTGCGGACTGCAGTCTCTTGGTAAACGCGCTGCATGCCGTCTCGACAACCT
>NW_018396404.1:432799-436129 GCF_000003195.3 Sorghum bicolor
TTAGTGCGTGCCATCTGCTGCAAGTGGAATACCGTGGGTAAGAGCGAGGATTACGGTGAAGTATTTTATTTAGATTGGGGACAGATTAAATTGAGGGGGAAAGTAAGCAATGATATGACATGAACATGATGCATGCACGAACTTACGATCTCACAAACTTAGAAACAAAGGTTAACACTAAGCGGTATATGCGGTGGCACACAACGTTCTCTCATAACGTAACTAGCGTTCTAAGCGAGAACGTGGTTAGGGTACCTGCAAAAAACTCATTTCAGCCCACCCATAGTATGATCGTGCAGAACAAGAATTTTAAACTATACACTCCACATACACGGACACCCGTCCATGCATATGACGTGTCACTACCCACATCATCGCCCTAATGACGGCATCGCCTCTCAGGACGGAATTCCCAACATGCGGTACTGTTTCCAAGACACACCAAGGCATGTGTGCATGACACAGTACCTAACAACACTCCCCTAGACCGGCAGTGTATCTGATCATGCTCTCACAGCTCCCACTTACCATGGCGTAGAGGAAAAATGGATCCATACATTACCACTCAAGTGAATGGCACTCATACTATTGCACGACGTATGAGCGACGAAATAAAAATATGATGCATTAACCCCCAAGTCAGTACTTAACTAGCCACCTTAGAGTCCTTAACTGGGCATAAAGGATATGACCATGGCACACTAGATAGTTTTCCAAAACTTAGTTTAACACCTTGATCATCATTAATTAATAAAATCTTTTATTAAACCGGTTTAGATTTTGTTTAGAACGTACTTATGAACAGTAACTCGCTAAACCTTGCTCCGATGCCAGCTGTAACAGAACCGACCAAATTATAAGAGATTAAGCCTAACAGTGACCATTTGCATAGTCAAACCATCACGCTTAAGCCCATATAATCCCGGTAGTCCGTGAAATCTCGAAGGATTTCAAAACCACATATCACACAACAGCCAAGATCGTAATAAGTTTAGCGGTCGCCATCCACAAATACATCCAGATTACAACATTCATAAAATACATCGGAGTTCTTAAAGTTATTACAAACCAGGTTCTTCAAGTAGCGGAAGCTTCATAATTCGAAAATACAACACACACATTTAGTCTGATACAGTGCCATAGTTCGATCGATCCCACAAAAGCAACAGAGAAGACGGAGTGACCATTGCACTTGGTCTAGTCATCACCCATGGCTGGGTACAGACAGAGGATGCAATAACCATAGTACATTTGAACATCTGCAAAACAACATGGAATAGAACCCTGAGTACGAGAAGGTACTCAGCTAGACTTACCCGTCATAAACTTAAAATAAAGACTCATGAAGGATCATGAAGGCTATATAGTGGGGTAACTGACGACCATCTTGCAAAACCGCAGGATTTTACTATCATAACCTACATAAGTCTTTCTTCTTTTAATTTGCTCAAGTTGAAAGTATCATTACCTATCATCTAGGTTTGCACCTGCACTATTACAAGCAAGTATAAGGCTATGATAGTACCTCATCATAGCATTTCTTAAAACCATTCATCAACATAACCCAAGTGTTCCATAGTCCCTACTACGAGGACGAAGCTCATGTCAAGTGCTCACTATCCAGGAGCGATGGCGATTCGAATCGATTTCTAACCAGCTGACGAGGTATTCCCCACACAAACCACACTCACTGATCAAGTGAGCTATAGATCACCGTATTACACTATCCAGGACCAATTCGCGGGTTCGGTAGGCACCGCCAGTACCCGAGGACCGTTCCGGCGACCGAGGTATCCAAGGTATACCAAGGTTGCGCACCGCGCCCTCGTCGTTCTCCTCAACCATCACCAGTACAGCGCATGGCGGCTCGATTCCCGGCCCGGATAGTGTTCAGGCTTCACGGTCGGAACGACTTATCCTTCCAGCTAAGTGTGGGGCATGCGTTCAACATGACAAGAGGGCCGTCAACGATCGGTCCTTAATTGACGCAGGCAGGGGCACTATGGTCAACCCACCATAAGACCCTGCCCGGTCTCCAGTTACATTCTACACTTGGTTATTCTTTCCCCAAGCAACCAATGCTTAATCAAGCAGGTATCCACCTATTTCTCGCAGGTGACAGGAAATCACCCGACTTCTACCGGACTAAGCAAGCTAAGCATAGACTCCGTGCCTATCTACATAGGACAAGGTAGGTGAACGAGTAGGGATAACAAGGAGTACATATGCATCAACGGTATCAATCAAATCCTATCACTTAGATGCAATATAGTAGAACAATTATAGCGCATCATATAAGTTAGCGAGAATAGGGAGACTTAGAATGCTCCGGGGCTTGCCTTTCTCAAACGTGCTAGGTCGGTGATCCGGACACTCCTGCAGCTCCTCTCCGGGTTTCTGTGCCTCCGGAGGTTCCTGCTCCTGAATCTCCTCGGGTTCCTCGGGTCCCACTTCGTTCTCCTGCGAGCCTGTATGATGCATGTGTGCTTATGAGTGGAGTGCGAGATGCCCGAGTGGATGCTTGTATGGGAAAGTACCAAAGGAGTCATGACATGATGCATATGTAATGTACTCGGTCATGCTCATTACAAGGTAGTCAACATCATCCAAGAACAAACAATTGAATCAAACATCTATTGCATTCTCTTCTACAATTTATTTTTCAGATGCATCCAGCAACCCACATGATGCTTCAAAGATACACCAAACCCAACTTATTCTATTCAACCTATATACACAACAATTCATAATTTTCTTTATTCATTTCTAGGCCCATTAAAAATCACATGCAATTCTGTTCATCAAAAAATTCCACAAAAATTACAGGCGACTACCAGCTAAGCATAAAGTCTACTGTAAATTTTTCATAATTTTTGTATACTTATTTTGAGCCACAAAAATCACAAGATTAATTCATAGGGTAAGTATAATCACTCTACTGTGATATAAGTGTCAAACAACAGATTTCATATTTTTACAATTTTTCTAATATCATAAGAAACACCCACAAAATTTTCCAGATTTATTGCATGATCCAATTAATTATTAAAAATCATAAATCACTGCCATGCAAGCATTTAAATTACCATAAATTCATTTATACACCAAATAATATGTAGCAATATTTTCCTAGTGAGTAAACATACATGCAGAGCCAACAAATCAAGTTTCACATTTTTCTGAACCATATTTTATTTACTATGCATTTTCCAAGTTTAGCAAAAACATGGATTAAATATATTCATTCAGAAAAGTTACTCAAATATGACATGCAATTACATCAAACTGTAGATCTAGAAATATCGAGCACACCAAAATTTATTTCATCCA